>NC_092208.1:20053753-20080445 GCF_043381705.1 Parasteatoda tepidariorum
GTCTTTTTTATTTCACCGTCCTAAGAATGATGATAAAAAAAGGTGATGATGACATTTTTTTTAAGCTAGTTTAATTTTTAAAAAAAAAAATCCTCGAAATATGGGCAACTGTCGTAAACTGAATAAATAACATTGAATCTGATCTGTGAAATTTACAAGATTTTAGGTACATATAGGCCTCTGCGTTGCACCACTTACGTCTTAAATACTCTCACTGTTATCATTTATTTTAACAGCCGTTTACGTTCAAAAGTTAATGAACTACGGTCATATCACGACCTTATCAATTTTAATAAAGGTAATAAACCTGTATTCTCATTCCAGGTCCTTCCTAAATAAAGAACTTTTTTTCCGACAAATCGCTATCATCAATCGATTACTGTTAAAAACATTCGGCGTCTGAAACAAGAACACGATAATGTTCTTGTATCATCATCGATAAAAACAAGGAAATAACAGTTTCCGTGGCAAAACCACAGGAAGGCTCGAATCTGTTGTAAACTATCCCCCGTTGCCCAAGAAGCCTGCATTATGAATTATAACAGCAGTATGCGATGCGCATTAAAAGCTGAGCAACAACGGAAAATTCTGTCAAAAGATGACGGTGTTAAAGGCGAATTACTCTTCGCTTAATGCTTCATAACGAAAATTTATTACTCTTGGAGGAACAATAACTTTCTCTTATAACCTTCGTCTTTACTTTTAACCCTAAACGTCGCTGACTGCGTATATAGGCGTTTCTGAATTATAGTTAGCTCATAAAAATTTTTGAGGGAAGATGCCCCAGAATTGTAAGCTCAATAAACAGGAAGATGAATGGTAATGTGACTCACTGCTGACTTTTTTTTTCTCTCTAAAAACAATATTATAAAGAATTGTTATCGTTTGTTGATTGTTTTTTCCATGTTTAAATATATTTTTCCACAGTTAACTCCGAATATAAAAATATATTGATTTAAAAAAATTAAAAAGAAAAAAAAAAGTAAATTTTTTAAAAAAAATTTTCTTGTTGGTAAACGAGGCCTACTTGGAGAAGTAGAGGATTCGGAAAATTTGGGTAGATTCTGGCATATTGGAAAAGAGTAACAAAAGGTACAACATAGCACATTTTGGTTAGAATAAAATTGGTTGAAATAAGTGGGAGAAATAATTTTATGCTGATAAGTTTCATATTTTTAAACCAAATAATAGTAAATCTAATCCGTATTGTTGATATGCAAACAAATTTTATAAAATCACGTAGTTAATACCTTAAATGGAATTTGAAACACAATGTTTGATAAGTGCTTTGCTTTTAAGGTATTAATTTATGTTTTTGTTCATGTTTTTTTTAAAATTTATTTATTTGTTTCTTTTAACGTGGCATGTCACAAGGAGTAGGATGAAGAGTGACAAAGGGTAAGAAGGATCAAGCTATTAAAAAAAAACTAAAAAAAAAGCGAAATAATAAGTAAACACTTATTTTTGCCGCAATGTTTTGTTACTGATTTCAATCTTTGATGATATTTTGCATGCAAAATAAAATTTTATTCTTTGCAACTATCATATTATAAAAGTCAGCTACTGAAGATAAGAAGTATCTAAAGTTAAAAAGAAATTACCATGCTTCCCTAACAAGAGTTTTGTTTGTTGCTCTGAAATTCTATTAATTTTAAGAATATTTATTATGACACAATCTATGTTCTAACAGTTAAAATCATTCATTAATTTTCTGCACAATTGATTTTAAAAAAAGAATATTTATGAATTAAAATTGGACGACTAATATTAAACAAATTTATATATTTTACACTCAGCGAATTGTATTGTCAAAACTACCGAAGTATTGTAACATTTATTGTGTTCTTTTCTCTATAGGGACAATAAAATGTTCTGTAGTTTTTACCGAAGGGCTTTAGTAATGATTATGGTGAAAATAGCAATAAAATATGTTTTTGTAATATGGGATAAAATTTGGTAAATGTGGTAAGATTTGGTTTCTCAGTGAATGAATAATTTTTCATTACTTTTGGCATTATATTATCAAAACATTATTTTAATCACGAAAAATACGCTTAGAATGAAAATAAAATTCGAAAAAATTTAAATTCAATACGTATGATACTGCAAAAGGTTAAAATCCAGCATTGTATGCAATGCCGAAAATTGGCTGGCAAATTTAACATTTTACACATTGCTTAGGCATTGTATAAAATATCAAATGACAGTCCAGCAAAGTTTATAAGAATACTTCATATTTTTAATATGTGTGATTATAATGTGTTAGCATTTAGAAAGCCATAAATAATTGAAATGTATTATTAGTAATATCTAGATTGACTAAATTACATTAATTACGTTAAGACTAGTTTTATTTTGGGAGAAACTTTTTCAGAAATAAAATTAATCCGAAAGTTGTATGATAATCTGATATAATTTTCAAATTGCTTCCTATCCATTTATGACTAAGATCCCTGTTTTTGAGAAAACTTATTATTAAGGCCCGGATTTTGATGACATTTGCATTTTTTGCATTTTCTGCATTTTTGGACATTTTTTATCTTTAGAGCATTTTTGTAGATTTATAGGGAATTTTTTTTAAAATTTCGGGGCATATTTTGCATTTGAAAGCATTTTTTAAGTTTTTTGTTAATTTTTTCCAATTTTTTTTAAGTTGTTACATTCATTAAGGTTTTTATACTTAAAATGAAAATGAAATGTCAATATATTTTCCTTTTTTTTGTGATTTTAGTATATGAAACATATTTTTCAAACTTTAATTAACGTAGAACAAGTATTGCATTGCTTTATATTTTTTGAAATGACTCATAATAATTTTAAAGAGTAAAAAATTGCTTTCGTTCAATAATTTTACTTTATTTAAGTCACGTCATAAGGCATTTTTAGCGCATTTTTCGCAATTTGAGAGCGTTTTTANTTTGCATTTTTAAGGGCATTTTTTGCACTTTTTAAGGGCATTAGTTGAGATTTTTTAGATCACAAAATCCGAGCTCTACTTATTACATAAAAAATACATTATAGACTTCGCTCTCGAAATTTAATCGTATCTTTTCATTAATTAAAAAAAAGTATTTCAAGTAAAGATAAAATATATGCTCAATAAAATTAAAATGTAATTTTAACCTATAATTTCTTTAATTCTTATAAAAAATACTCTGATTTTTCATTAATTTTTTTTCTTCTTTATATAGAATCGCCTCATATAATTTAAAAAACGATCTTCTCACCTACCTTAAAATCTCGGTTAGTTGAGTATCAAAGATAAGAAAAAAGTCTCTGCATTACCCGCATAAAAGTACTCAATCCAGGGTGTCAGTCGACACTCAATTTACCCATTTACGTTCCTAAAACAACATTACGAAAGTATTTTTTTCTGGGGGATCTTCCAATAAAAGTATCTGCAGCTAATATATTATGTAAGAAAAACAGATTCTTTGATTCGTTTACGTTAGTGTAAAAAAGAAGAAAAAAAAAGGCACTGTGGAACTAAGCCAAGGCTTTGCCCAGTCATTCAGTTCGATTCCGAGCCCATTTTCTTAGAGTTACGATAAAGAAACTGATTAACACTAATGGAACATTAGGTGTTTCCTTCCTTGTCCCCTTCAAGAATCTCAACTTTATTCAATAGCATTTTTTCTCTACTTTATTCCTTTTTTTTTATCATATTTTATGATAGTTTCCCCTTTCTGTTTTGATTTCTCTATTACACGGTGTTTTAGTTTTTCATTATAGTTTCCTCATTTTTATTCTTCGAGCTTTAAGACAAAAAAGAAGAAAAAAAAATAGAATTAATAAAAAAAAAGAGAAAATTTGAACAAAAAAAATTCTAAAACACAAGATAAAAGAAGAAAAAAAAACTATTTTAGAGAACAATGATTTTAAGTTAAATCCAGGATGTGGTGACTGGGAAATTTCTTTGGATTTTAAATCACGTGTTTTCAAATATTTTATTCATTTTTAGCCTTTCTTCCTATTTTTTTTTAGTTTTTGGGTAATTTATATATATTTTTTTTCATTTTTAATTCAGCTTTTGTTTCGAGGAAGACTTTTTTACTTTTTTCCCCTTCGCTATATATTTTATTTTTAAATCTGTGACTTTTTTTATGTTTAAATGAGGAAAAAAGGAAGAAAAAGGAGTAAAAATGTGATATGTTAGTGCGTAAGAGAACAAGATGGTACATTCGGAAAATATTTAAAAGACTAATTAAAAGATTTGGATACACTTGCTCAATATTTTTAATTAATGTTTCGAGTGTGTACTGAAAAATTATTTCAATTCATTCATGATTTTTTTTCCAAAAAAAAGTCAAATTTAATCGGCAACTGTTCACTGCATGTGACATTAATTAAAGAAACTTAAACTCATTTAGATTGAGTTAAATATATTGATTCAAAAATTAAATTATTCAATTTGCATATAAAAAAAAAGACATTTCATTAATTCTAAAGGATCTCTACATTGTTTTTTTTTATTTATCAAATAAAACCAAGATAAATTTTTTGAGAAAAATTGAGACTGTAGTAAAGTATGTATTTTTCCAATTACAACATTCTTTGCAAATTGAAATATTATCACACAGTTATTGATATAAATTATATTTCTTATAGGCGTTGATCATAAATTATTTTAACGTTGATCATAAACCATTTTTTGTACATTTTAAAGCAATTAATCACTTTGATTTGAAGTATTTCTGTTTTTAAAATGATTTATGTTTGCTAGAGATGTTCTGCTTGGCTTGTTAATCCATTTACACATTTAATTATTTGAGTCTAAATGAATGTTAGACTAATAGAAAGTAAAAAATTATGTAAAACAGTTAAAAACTTGTTTGTTAAAAATTTACTCTGGGCGTTTTGTTGACTTATATTTGTTAAAAGAATATTTACTTGCAAGTAATTATTTTTTAAGTCTATTGTTTGGTAATTTTAAAATTATATAAAGTTAATAATTAAGAAAAAAGGTTATTTCATTTAAATACATTGAACGACTGATTTATACAGTGAACAATGATTATTTTTTTAAATTATGGATTATGGTTCATGGTTATGCAATCCATATAGTTGGTTTTTGATAAATTTCATTAAACACTAAGAATAAACCATATTCAAAACGATCAGATTATGGAAAATTTTTCTGCATTTCTTGGTCTAGGAGAATGCTAAAAATCTTGTTAATTCTTAAAGATGCGCTTTGGTCATGATTTTGGTAAAAATTGAGAAGAAATTATGGTCTTGTACTTTTCGATATTTGGTAAATGAGGTAAAATTTAGTAATTTTATCGTCATGCTTAGAGCATGACATAATACTATGAAATTTACATTACAATTTCGCATTTCTTAATAAATGTGTGGTAATAAAAAGTAGAAATTTGAAAACTTGGATTACCGGCAAACCTTTACCATACAAACAAACCTTAAAAATGAAATAGCACTTTTTCATTTAATCAAATAGAAAATAAAAACGATTAAAAATAATAAATTATGTAACTTATCTAATTAATAAAAAATAAATCATATAATTTTTCTAATTATAAAAAAATAAATTATATAAATTTATTTAATTATATAAATGCTGTTTATTACATTAGTTGTTGTCGCAAAAATAAATTATTTGCACGTAAGAATCCTATTAAATTTTAAAATTTATTTATCTTGTAAGAAGAAAATGTTCTATGAATATAAATATTTCAGAAATAGGCTATTTAGTAGAAATTATGATTCATATTTTGACTGAAGGAATTGTATTGTATATGTATTTTTCATAAACTAATAAATTACCAGACATGTTTAATTAACTCTGAAATTTTGAAGATGGAGAACTAAATATAATTCTGCTGCAAAGCAGCTTATAGATATTATTATATTTTATTCCATAAATTCTTTTAAACGGAAGTATATATATATATATATATTTTTAAAAAAAATGAGAAATGCATGCCTGATATCTAAAATTAAATTATGCAGTTTTTTATGATAGTTAAAGAAAATTGGAGAATTTAAGTTAATTAATGATGGAAAAATAGTCTATTTAAGGCACATATTTAAATTAAAGTACATATTAATTTCTATAACAATCTCGCTAACAACACAACTAATTAGGGAATTTTAATTAAGTAAATGCATATAGTACAGCAGATAATAATTATTTTTTTTTTAATCTCGTTTGTTATGTTAATTTGTTGTGAGAAACTGTTTTCATGAAACGTAGGATTTTAAGAAAATTTGAAACAAGTTTATTATTAATCTAATGTCTTAATTATCATGCTTAGATTACTTGCTCAAAAAGTAAATTGCATAATAAGTGTCTGTTTGTTTTTGCTAAACTGCATTTACTTTTCATTTTAATCTTTCTTAAAGTATTAATCTCTTTAAAATGTTAAATTTGATCAGTTAATTAATTTTCATCAAAAAACTGTTATCAATATTCTAATTAGATTAAAGTAAGTTACAAAATTATTGTTTTCGCAATCAGTCTCTGTGTAAAGCTGTTTTTGGAAGAAAAAAATCATTTCGTTAATGTTGAGTTTAAATGCATTAGAATATTAAAGAAAATATTTTAAAAATTTGTACCAGTAAAAAAAAAAAAAAAAAAAAAAAAAAAAAAAAAAAAAAAAAAAAAAAAANAAAAAAAAAAAAAAAAAAAAAAAAAAAAAAAAAAAAAAAAACAAGCAAGAGAAAAAAGTGTTTCCTGGCTTTGAAAATAATTGTTTTCTATGTCAATTAATTTGTCGGTTAAAAAATAAAAAGAACTTAAAAAAAATCTTTTGAAATATTTTAATAATTTTTTTTTTTTAATTTGAAACTTATTCTGTCATCAGAACTGTATATATATAGAACAACTATCCCTCCCCCCCTCTCTCTCTATTCATTTAAAAATATATACATCAGAGATATTTTAATACTCAATTAAAATATGTATATATATATGTATATATATACATACCTGTATATATATATATACAGGTGATTATCAAAATAATGGAAACACTTGTGAATAATAAAAGGGACATTTAAGAACTCGCTTCATAAGCATTAAAATATAATCTTAGCTACCAGTTTTTTTTTAATATAAAAAGTACATATATTAGGTGGTAGGAGAGAGCTTTAGCAGAGCTGTCTACGTTTTGATTTTTNTAAATGTACTCTTTATGAAGGTATCTCCTAACTGTAATTGTTGACACTGGAGAATCCAGATGCTGATTGAGCTTTGCGGTCACTTTGGCAGCAGTTTTTTTCTTTTTTGACATTACAATCTGCTTCAATACCCGTCGGTCTCTTTCATTCAGCTCAACTATTCGGGCTCCTACAATTTGGCCTCTCTGAAAATCTGTGAGGTCTGACATTTTACGCTTCTGACAAAAAATCCAAACGTAGACAGCTCTGCTAAAGCTCTCTCCTACCACCTAATATATTTACTTTTTATATTAAAAAAAAACTGGTAGCTAAGTTACATTTTAATGCTTATGAAGCGAATTCTTAAATGTCCCTTTTATTCACAAGTGTTTCCATTATTTTGATAATCACCTGTATATATATATGCGTGTGTGTGTCATGTAAAAATACACTGTATTTATTGTGTGTATTTTTTAAAACATTTACTCTCATCATGTAAAAATACACTGTATTTATTGTGTGTATTTTTACATGATGAGAGTAAATGTTCAGGAAAGGGCAAAGAAAGCTGTTCAATGCATACAATATTAAAAATTTACTGTTTTTAATCTTGTGATTCTTATAAAAAATAAATATATTAATTAATTATTATATTGTTTCACATGAAATCACCTATAGAAGGTAGTCGAGCAATAGTAATGGGCTGCAGATGCCTCGAATGCCAGTGAGCTGTTTGCTAAGTTTTATTCCTTAAAGGAATCNCTCAAGCTGCAATTGGAGATAGGACCCCGGTTATGCACAAAAGCGCCTCAGTACCTTAACCACTAAAACATCGTGACTGTGAATTGTTTTTTTTTTTTTTTTTTTTTTTTTTTTTTTTTTTTTTTTTTTTTTTTGTAACTGATGAAAAATTTTCTTTGAAGTATTATAAAATGGATATACTTAACTCTTTCCTATATGTAAATATTTTCCAATGTATGTAAATATTTTCAAATTTTTTCCTTCGATATGCATTAGTTTTAGAATTATTCACTAATTGCAAAAAATCTGTTATTTCGTTATCAGTCTCAATTTGGTGTTTTCCGTTATCAAAATATCTTAGTTTATAATTTCTTCATCAATCCATCTGTCCGAAGAGAAAGTTGTTAATCATTCTATCATAAAAATAAATGGATTAAAAGCGCGAGTTTGAAAAATCAAATCTTCTAGGAAAACCATAATAGATACATGTCCATTACATCGCTTGTCGAGGCATTATTCAACGTCGAATACATACGGCAAACGTGAAATTCAAGTAGCGGCTGTATAATCTAATTTTGCATCGGTGAATGCCTGCAAGGTCTGCACTTAATGTAATTAAATCATAATTCTCGATTGAATCAGGAACAGATGTTAAGCCTAACTAATGGCGAAGCGTGATTTGGTAGAAAATTTTGTAATGATCTTGACAGTTATGTATAACATTAGTCGGCTGCTGTGATTGTAAGGCGAAAAGATGTGGAAATATAATTTCTCTCATCTCTTGTTGCCGTTTGATCAAGGTAAATCAAGTTGTTAAACTACGTCGCACAATTTGCGAAAGTAATCAACATTAAATCACGCCTTGTTTTCGGAAACTTCTAAATTCAAACAGCTCATCTCTTTACGAATATAGCTTTTGATTGTTGTGAGGTATTTATTTTTCGTTACAATGCAGGTTTATTTTAATGCTCTTAATAAATGTGTGAATCTCTCCGTGTGTTATAACTTGAAGGGATTCCCACATTAATTAATTTTTCGACTTCTTCATTTCAGATCAAAATTTGTAAACAAATAATGGTTTTGAATTGAATAAGTTTAATTGGCAAATGAGTATTAGGAGATACGAGATATTAAAATAGACAAAGAATTCCCTAACCAGATTTCTTAAGATTTCCTTAACTTACTAAATATGTAATCAGAAAAATAAGAAGCAGAATAATTTATATTTGATCTAATTATTATATTTTTGCATGTTATTAATTAGTGGAGATAATAATTTGAGTTAAAAAAAATCAGAACAAAAAAAATTTTTTTGAACAAAACTATTGAACAAAAAAAAATTTTTTTTACGGGAAGAATCTAAATTTTTAAAAAAAAATTTAGATTCTTCCCCCTCTAAATATAAAAGGTAGAGGAGTACAGCTGCTGTCTGAGAAATTTGGTTAAAATACTTTAATAATATTAGCAGCTGAATTTATACCTCGTAATTTCAAAGCCTATCTTTACGTATTTTACCATATCTCTGGTACAATTTAAAATAATCTAAAGTTTATTTCATCAAGAATAATGCGATTTAATAAAAAAAAGCATTTATATAGTATATATATATATANGGGGGGGATGTAATACAAAAATTAAATACTTTTGTATTAATAAAAGCATTAAAACTTCATTCCTTTTCATAAAATATCTTTAGTAAAGGATAAGGGTAGAAATTCGATTTTGGGACTTCAAGGCTAAAAACATGCCAATGAATAATAATTAGATTTATACTTCAAAAGAGAAGTTATTTTAAGATCTTTCACTTCCATATAAGGAAAGATTAAACGATTTGCTTTGAGTAATAAATAAATTGATGAGTCGTAGGAATACAAAAAAAGGCAATAATGACTGACCACTTTACAACTTGTAATCATCCTATAAAACGCAGAGCACATGTTTTTGCGTGGCTTTTTGTTGTTTATCATGCTTTAATAAAGTCCGTCAGCTTAGACGGGATATGTGTTCCCCCTCTCCCGCTTTGGAGAGGGGTTAAACTGCTATTTCACCATCGCAACTTAATAAAAGAAGATTATGCACAATCTGGACTCTTTAATCATGCTTCTTTCACCTAATTAACTAAAAAATATCGGTGTGGATACANTATATATATATTAATTGTGATCTGTTACTCTGTTACTTAATTTAATGATGGTTGAAAAACATTTGAAATTTTTGAAAAAGTAAAAATTTGATTTCGTAGTGTTTAAATGGACAATTCGCGAAACAAATAATCGTAACTCGAGAAAGCTACACAGTACAAGAAAATCCTAATCAAATTGCGGTAAGTAGTATGCAAGCACTCGGGATGCCGGTACTCTTTACCGTAACATCCTTTTATACCGGAACATGAAAAAGAACAAAAATTCTGACATACCATAACTTTTACAGTAATTAATTATTATTAATCACTGCAATTATTACTGTAAAATTATTATAATTTTTTCTGATTTAATAAATTCAAATTAACTAATATTAATGATTAATTCTAATTAAATTAATACTACTGCAAAAATTACGGCAAAAAGTTTTACGGTAAAATGGATTTTGCGAATGACTTGCCGATAACTTATACCGTAATTTGATCAGTAATTTTTTACAGTGTAAGACAATGCTGATTATTGAGGCTTTTCTTAAAATTTGAGCGATATAAAAAATGCGGCAACATACTCGAAGCCAAAAGAAACATGGATGTTAATAAAGAATTTTTATGAAGCATTTGACAAAATGCGTAATAGTATAAGAAATTTGTATGCTAGGTGTAAAGGTGATTCGATCACATCAGAATTTTAAAAAAATAAGGTATGTTATAACGATGATTTACAGCCAATGTGTAACCTGAAACTGAAATTTTTATGATATCTATATATAATGTATAATATCTATATATACAATGTATAATAAGTATAATATCTATATACTGTATGTATAATATGTATAATATCTATATATCGAAATCTATATGTAAGCATTGCTGCTCTAAAATAACTTATAAGCAATTCTCGCTCTCTTTTTACATATTTTTACGTAACAGAGGTCGAGTTAAAAAGCACATATATTTTTAATCCTTTAAAAGCCTCTTTGAGAAAACAGCTTTTTTTTTTCTTTTATAGGCATATACATTTCATCATTTTATGATAAACCGTTTCTAACAATATTTAGTCATTACTCCTTTTTAAAATCAATTACGTTCGGAAAAGGAATTCAAAAAAGGATCTTTGTATTCCGAAATGGCTTTTTGGAGCTCAATATATTTCTAAAAAAGGAGCACAGAATCAGTAAGTGCAATAAAAACGAAAAACAAAAACGATCTATATTGTGGTTAAGAGAGCTGTAGTTAAATTGAATGAAATGCATTCCTTAAGCGGGGAAGTGCGTAAAATAGAATGCAATTTATTTTCAGAAAGAAAAAAAACGCGGAAAATACTATTTCCTAGGGTTCTTAAAGATACAGTAGCTGTTTCCCATTATTGAATCTGACGTATTTCTAAGCAAATGACCGATCATGGATGTTTTGGCTTTTCTAAGTTTAGGAAAATTTCTCCTTTAACTTGATCTAACGCTGGAGTAATATCATTTTATCCAGTGCTGCAATATAATGCCCGGAATAAAGAAAAAGGCAAAAAATATTCCATTAGATTTATCTGCGCAGGCTAAACCTCCTGCTTCTGTTCGGAAAGTCAAATAAACCAATATGACTGGAGGATGTGCATCGATTCCGGACTGGTTCAGAAAGTTGTTATCGATTCTTACGAATACAAAGTAAGCTATATATTTTTTGTACATTGTGGAAAATTTGCAAAAGGTCAGATAAAATATTTACGAGAAATATTTGAATTCTTTGAAGAATATACAATCTCTTGCCAATCCACATACAATCTCTTGCCAATCCACATCTACAATATTACTCTAAAATAAGATAAAACTATTACTTTGAAAATCTCTATTATTCAAATTAATTAAGTTTCGCTAACTAAAACAGTTTATACAGTTTTCCTGGTCGTTTTAATAGCCATAAATACACTCTGATGCTCAAAGAATCGTTAGAATTAATGAATTATTTCAAGGACTACTGAATAGATTCCATGACAGCTTTGTTTGTCAGGTTGATAGAATACGAAGTAAACAATAAAAAAAAGTTATTATGAGAACTAATTATCTTATGTAATCGCGATCCCCTTACAGAAATACAGACTGTAAGCCATGATTTTATCCTAGAATGTTTAAGAATTAGCATGGCAATGGGTCTCACATGTTGAACAACATTGTTTTTCAATTTTAAATGTTATTCAGAAAGGTAGTGCGTTTTTTAATAGCTTTTCCCGGGCAGTTCCAGGTATACTTTTAAAATTGATGCAATGAGACCCTGATGGCAAATCTAGTCAAAGGATATCTTCATTTCGTTTTCTAGAGAATCGTCAGAAAGAGAAATTCCATGTTGTCGTTCACTCAAATAAAGTAAGAGCCAATTGTACCCCTAAAAAGATTTTCGGCATATTAAAGTAATAGCCATTTCTGTCCTAATTTGATTTTAAAATTGGGCTACAAATTCTTGTGGCTCCAGAGATTTGATGTTTGATGATCAAGGCAGGCAGTATGTTGAATTTTTGTTTACTCTTCTATGCGATAGAAACATGTACTTTGACTGAGATGATTTGTGTGAAGAAGTTTTAAAGTCGTATGTTCGCTTTTCCAGCTCGAGAATTAGCCCTGATTTCATTTTTACGAATGCTTTGCCCCAGCTCATAAGACTGCAGCTAAATCAAACTTTCAATTATTAAGTCGTATGAGAGTTCACGTCAATGTAAAATATCATTTTATTCTTCAGATTAATGAAATTACATTTATATTAGTTTATTCAACGTGCCGAGTTATAGTAAATTGAGGGTTAGTCACAGTGATTCTGAATCCTGATGTATTGTTATTATCATCCTATGATAAATTAACTACTTATGCTTGATAAATTTCGGAGCTGTTTTTAGAAATACTTGTTTTAATTTTGACTGTTAATTTTCATCCCCAAACTTCCTTTATTTTGTGAAGTTTTGGATTGCAAATTTTAATACTGTGTCCATTAAAATTAAGTTAAAAAAATTTAAACTTTATTTTCTTAATTAGTAAAATTACATTCATACAATATACGTATATGTACATTTATATTGTATATGTTATATTTTCCCCTTTTTCATTATTCTGTAATTTTTTCCATGTTTTCTCTACATTTTGAACTTGTTTTATGAGTGTTATTTACTTGCAGCTTATGAGCAGTAAATAAAACTTATTGTTTTACCTTATTTTCTTCGTTTTTTCATTGTCCTTTTTGTATTTATTTATTATGCTATATATGCACCGAAGAGCCATTACATTATGACCACCCTGTTAATAACATGTAGGACCACCTTCTCTCAAAACTGCTAGCATCCGCCGTGGCAATGGGTCCACAAGGTGCTGATTGGTAGTCTGAGGTATCTAGTACCAAGCGCTAACCAACTGGTCATGCAATTCCCTCACATTGCGAGGAGGTAGCGTGGCAGCACGAATTTGGCTTTCCAAGTAGGACCACAAATGCTCTATTGGATTAGGGTCAGGTGAATTTGGGGGCCAAGACATGACTTGAAAGTCACTGGAATGTTCCTCGGGCCTATCCATGATGATTCGACCCTTATGACATGGTGCATTATTCTGTTGGTAAACACCATCCTCCGCAGGAAAAACNGATATATATGTAATAATTATGATAATAATAATTACTTAAGTTTTGAACATTCCATAAACCATAACAATTATTTCATAAGCAAAAAAATAAGCTTTAAAACTAATAAAATTTCAAGTTAAGAAACTCCCATAACAGCATGAAGGAATTCAATTATTACCTCCGGGTAAGAAATGTTAACTATTTTTATTGTTTTGTTGGGACGAAGTTTTATTAAAACACAGTAAGTGGAATAACTTGGCTTTTATCAAACAAAAACTTTTTTTTCATTTTGCAGAGAAAATAATGCTCTTAGTATCTTTTATTTTTTGTAATCTATTGAAAATCAAATCACGTTGAAAATAAGATTTCGAATGAAGTATAACGTGACTGTCTTACTAATACAAAAACTAAGACACAGAGTTAAAAAATATCGTAAAATAAACGATTTCTTTCTAACTGAAAATTGAATTGGTTTGGCTTTGAAGCATATATGTAAGGAAAAGATTTATGTGCGCCATCTTATAAATCTCTTACTTTAGAGGTTTGGCGGTTAAAATTTCTTTTCAGAAAGTTTTATTTCAGTTCTCAGCATTTCTCTTGTTTTCAAATACTTTGTATTTAGTAAGGAATGGAAATTACTTTTTTTATGTATTTTCTTTTCTTATTGTGTTTGATAAATCGCGCAACTACGACTTTTATAAGGCATTTTTCGTAAGTAAATCATATAAAAACTGTGTAATCTTGATCTCGCAAATACTTAAAGTAATTTCAAATTTATGTTTAACGCAATGAATTACGTGACAATGTTGATAGACTGATTCTAAAAAAATGACTCTTTCACTGTGTGGTTACTTACGCATAAAATAATCTACTTTTACTAAAGCTTTGAATAAAAAATGTGCATTTTCCCACTTAACGGGAATGAATAAAAATTAGTTAATCTAAAAAAAGGTAGTAGAAATATTTTCAATGATAACATGAATTTATGAAATAAATTTAAATTTTCGAATATTTTTTGGCGAAAGTATATATTTTTTTAAAAGTTCACTTATCCTACTTAGCTTGAAAAATTTGAAATAAATAAAAATTATTTATTGAAAATATAAATTTTTATTATTAATAATTAATTAATTAAAAATAATGTATATAAGACAACTTTGACTGTGCAATCAATATTTTAAGCTTTTCGTTTCCTTGTCTGAAATATTTATTTAAAAAAAAATGTTCCCACCTGTTTAAGTGAGCGCAACCTCCACACCATTACATTTCACCGAGACTAAGCATTTTATTAAGTGGGCGTTACTTTCCAGCAAAACCAGGCATCAGTGGAAGTAATACAGTTTTTGGGAGAGGGACCCGGTAATTTAAAAAATTTCAAATAAAACTGAGTAGGCTGATTTTCATTCTCCTAATCTTTCTTTTCAATTATTCATTCCTTTTCTTCATATATTTATTATTTATATTCCTATTTTTTCTCTCACTTAGTGTTAAAAAATGAATAATAATAATAAAAAGGAGTGAAATCACCGTGATAAAGTTTTACCCACTCTCATGAAATGTTTATTGTATTTTAACAAATTTAATTATTAGAGTTCTTTCTATGCTGTTAATCACACTATATTAGATGTTTTTAAAAAAGTCTCGAGAAACTGCTATAAAATATGTTTTGCTTTTATTTCAACAAGAATTGAATTTTGTATATGTTCTGTTGTCAGTTAAAAGTACATTTTTATTGTATTATATAATATATAAACTATTATCATGGATTTGTTTTTCATTTCTTTCGTATTATTACAATTTAGGACATATTTTTACCTAAAACTACACTAATTTTGTATTCAAATTCGGTAGAAAAACTCGGTAGTGTTCTTGTAGTACTTAATTAATGTTGCTCCAGAGTTGTACAAGTATTTGTGACGGAGAAGGAAACTTCTCAGAGCATGATCTGAAGGCATGCACGAATATATGCTCGATAGAAGAGTGTAGAGTACCAATCTAATAATGAGAATAACAGATTTCTTTCAAAAAATCTATGCAGCTGATATTAAATCTATTCTTAAAAATGTCTTGTCTTTAAGGTTCTAGTTTTTCTTTATTTGTGTGTGATAATAAGAGACAGTAAAAATATTATTTTTTATACTATTTTTATTTACTCATTTGAAAAAAGTGGCTTAAAGAATGCAGCATGTACATACGTATTGAATATTTTTAAGAAAAAATTCACAATATTCAAACATGTATTTCACCGTTTAAACTACATATGAGCTCTGTGTATGTTTTTTCTAAAATGTCTAGCAAATGTAGCAAAATAAGATCTGTAGCAAAGATGTGTAGAAAATATGCATAAATATTCAATTATCAACTTTGATATCCTTAGTCGGTACAGTTATCTTCCAATCTAACTTATCTTGACGCAAAAGTAAAACATTCAGTGGATATTAATAAGAAATGTAATTGCCTAAGGGTACTTTATGTACAGTCAGGACAGGAATGCAAAGCTGTCTTATTGGTTTTCTCATAGATTCATAATTACTGGTGGCATATTGCTTCTATATTTATTAAAAATGTCTGTGATGTCAATTAAGGCTGTTTTTTGAAGATTCCGTTATTACACCAAATGATGTTTCGTTTTCGAATAATTTGTTATTTTCATAATTGTTGTGAGTTTGCAACAGTTACTCACAACTGTTAGATAATTTTTTTTTTCTCTAATACATACAGAAAAAAAACAGGAATTTTCAGGAAACTAAATTCAAAATTCCCTCCAAACACGAACTGAATAGCAAAGCAAAACTAATATTAGAATTCTCTTCCACCTTTCAAGGATATGAATACAGAAAAAAAATGAAAACAAACATAGATATTGTATTTTTTCTTCTTTTTTTTTCATTTCAGCACGCCAGTCAAAAGCCGTCCCTCATGCAGTGACCACCTCCTATTCAATGCAAAATGAAGAAAACTATTGGCGCTGCTCAAGAATTTCTGCTTTCCCGAACAAATAAACGTCGACGTTCTGCAATGCAATTCAATGAAACATAATGGGAAAAAGTACTATTCAAATCAACCGCGAAATCTACGCACTTCCTTTACGGTCCCTTAACAGGATGCAGAACACCATCCAATAAAAAAGAAGAAACGAAAAAGAAGAATAGAGCTTGGTTATTTCTTCCCGTTTTTCTTTCTCAGCTGGAGTTCTCCAGGGATTCTAGTACACTCTGACGGTTCTGAAGACCCCAGGGCCACGTGCTGGACAAAGCAAACGCATTGCCTAGGGCAGTAGAAGCGTCACTCCTATTCCTCTACAAACTATTGCTTCTTTTTTATACAGACTATCCATACATACTTTTCTCTTCCTGCTATAGCATACGATATTTTTCTCTTTTATATTTTTTGTTTTTCCTTTCTTTCTTTATATCTGATCTTGTGTCCATGATATATCATTACAACCACCTCTAGGATCTTATTATCTTGGTAATGAGACTCAAACCAAAGCTTTAATCTACATTATCTAGGCATTAATATTGCCTTCCCTGGAGATGTTTCTGTCTGCAGTCGTTTACTGATCTTTACCTCTAGGAGGGAAAAAAAAGAAGAAGAAACATCTGCGATATTTAAATAAATGACTCCGGTTGATAGTTAAGTGAATAAAAAAAATTTCTTCGGAAAAGGAAAAAAAAAATTTTTTTAAAAATTTAATAATTTAAATTTGATTTGTAAGAACTTTAGAATAGTATAGTTGCATGAGCGTCTATGGGAAACCTTCATTACCTTCAATATTTAAAGTTGAGAAAGTTGACCTGTTTCAAGCGCTGAAACACAGGTTATTGTAATTACTAATGCCCATAACCAAGATTGATTTTATAAGAAATTTAGAATAGTAGAGTTGTATAATTGTCAATTACCTTCATTATCATTCAAATTTGAAATTGAAAAGTCAACATGTTTTAAGCACCGAGGACAAGCACCCATTACTTAGATTCATTTGTAAGAACTTTATCTATAGTTGCGTACAATATAGTTACGTAATTGTCGATTAAAAACCTTAATTATATTCAATATTTCAAATTGAAAAGTTGACACGTTTCGAGCTTTGAACACTGGCGCCCATTAATAAGAGCTAATTACCATTAATAATGCCCATTACCAAAATTGATTTTTTAAGACCTTAAAATTAAAGAATTCCATAATTGTCAATGAAGCTCCGCCATGAGCTTCAAAATTCAAAGTCGAAAAAGCTGACATGATTCGAGGGCTGAATACATCTGCTTTATACTAAGACCTTAGAAACAAGTGAGTGATGGAAACGAAACAGATTAAAAATGACAGGAAAAAATGCTTTAATTTCAATATAGTCATATATAGCATTTTTAACGAGAAATTTCTCGTTAATGAAGTTGACAATTTATTATGCACTGTTCATTTGTATATTATCTAAAATATATCTAAATAAATGAAAAATTTTGTATTTATGTTTTCTGATAACCATCCTCTAAAGTTTAGGAAGAACGATTCTACGATTTTGTCTCGCACATGAAGTATGAAGTTATTAGATATATTTGTAGAAAAAATATTTTGTGAATATGTATTTGTACCTGGAACATTTTAATATTAAATGTAAATTCATAAAATAACTCTTATTTTAATTCATGAAAAGACTAATGCGAAATTAATAACTCTAATTACTCCTCAGAGGAAAATCACCCAATAAGAGATTTGATGGTTCTGCACTTTCTAATCCCACTTACTAGGCAAAATAAACAAGTTACTTTCAAGCAGAATTACACGCATTCCTTTTCTACCTATTGCGTCTTTTTTTATTTATAAAGACTATATATTATATATACTCTATCTTTTTTCTCCATCCTGCAAGAGATTTTTCCACCTTTACCTTTTTTCCGTCTTTTTCTTATCTCTGATCTTATGTTCATAATATATTATCCAATCCATTTCTAGTCCTGGTAATGAGACTCCAGACAGAACTTAAAATTACATTATCTCAGCATTATTATTACCATTCTTTGATATACCTCTGTTAGAGATCGAGGGTGAATGTGTTCTAAGGAAACGAATAAATATTTACTTTGAATGAATGTCTACAGTAACAATTTTATTAAATGTGAAAGAATTTTTTTCTAGAAGCAGAAAAATTTCTTAGAAAAAAATATCTAATTATGGTACAAAATGTAATTTAATGAAAAAAGATTTCTCAATTTTATAATTGGAACTTTTTGCTATTAAATGAAATCAAATATTTTTTGATATTGTTGAAAAGAGAGAAAGAGAGAGATTTGAATATGAAACGAAACTAAATGAAACAAAAATATTTTTGTATTTTTAACATTTGTTTTATTACTCTTATGAAATATAATTTGATTCTCAACAGCGTATACAATAAGCAAACTATAAAAAGGCGGTGAAGTAATATACTATCCTCGATTGTTTTTTAATTAATGAGGCAGGTAAGAATTCATATCATCATCATTATCAAGATTCTTTGTATTCCAGTCTGGCGCATAAGACTTTAGGTCTTGTTCTCCATTGCTTGCGGTCCAAAACAGCCTCCCTAGCCAAGCTCCCGCTAGACCATCCAAGCCCATCTCTTTCACTAACTGTCATTCTTCGCCTTTTTAGTGTGGTCTTCCTCTTCCTCTCTTCCTTCGTCCCTCTGGTGTCCAGGTGAGAGCTACATGAGAAAATTAAGTGGCAGGTATTCTCAGAATGTGTCCCATCCACGTCCGTCTTCGATGTTGGATTTCCTCGGTAATGGGTGGGTCATGTTTTGACCCCTCGGTATATTTGTTCATTTGAAATTATGTAAAGGCAAAAATTTTGCAAATCCTGCTTAGAGCTTCAGTGTGAAAGGAGTTTAAGGAGTTTTCTTGAGATTTAGTAAGTTTCCAAGCTTCGCCACCATGAAGTATGAACCATGAACTGCAACCAAGTTTTACTACCAGTAACCTGTTGAATTGCGGATGAGTAGTGAAGATGAACATGATTGTTGACGCTGAAGAGCTCCAGACTTCACTCAATGTTCGAAAAACACCCCGTGCTTTGATCAGTTTTGATGTAACATCTTCCTCAGTTCCACCTGTGGTAGACACTATTGAACCGATAACTGAAAGCATCAGTATCTTTATCTGTATTTTGCTCGTTGAGTTTAGTCACAATGTTTCTATCTAATTTCATTACCTTAGTTTTTTCAGTATTTATCTTTAGTCCTACATTTTATGCTGTTTCTATCATAAGTTGCGTTCTTCGCTCCATAAGTTTGAATCCGGATGACTACAGAACAATATCGTCTTCATATTTGAAGTCCTTTGAAAGGTATGTAAAATTCCACTGAATTCCTATTCTTTCATTCTTGGTGGTTTTCTTCATAATCCAGTCTATAACAATAAAAACAAGAGACCAGACAAAATACAGCCTTGTGCTACATTGGTTTCAATCCTAAAACTCACAGTTGTTGTGCGATTTAGTAGAATACACCCTCTGATATTCATATACAAGTCTTTGATTATGTTAATAATCTTCTCAGATATTCTGTAGGTTTTAAGAATGCATCACAAACACTCACGTTTAATGCAGTCAAATGCGGGGGAAAAATCAATGAAGTTTAAATGTAGGGTTGATTAAAATCTAGTACTTAGTTCAATGATGTCCTTAAGATGAAAATCTATTTATTGTTCCTCTTCCACTGCGGAAACCAGCATGTTTACTTCTCAACTTTTTTTCCAATTTCAGACTTAAGTTTATTCAAAATAATTTTGGCGAAAATCTTGGATGGAATAGATCGAAAACTGATTCCTCACCAGTTGCTCCGCTCCGCTAAGTTGTCCTTTTTGATATTTTTACAGTTAACGTCTCTTTCCAATGATCTGACACTTGTTCACATTTTCAGATATAATTAAAGAGTATGTGAAGTACATTAACAGAAGTTTCAACATCTGCTGCTACGTTGTCCGTTCCAGACGCTTTTCAATTCGTCAGTCCGTTGACGGAGGCTTTAATCTCAGCTACAGAAATGTCGCTCATGTCAATATTCAACTCTGATGATACTTTATTGAAACAACACTTGTCTGTTATGATGTTACTCTTCACATTTTATTGTCTTCTTAAAATGTTTTTTCCATCCATCTATCTGAGATATCTTGCTCTTTAGTTTAAAAAAAACACCTTGTTCATTTTATTAGTACTTCACGATTTTGAAATTAGCCTGTAATTCCTTTTGTGATTTTATAAACCTCTCCAGAGTTTTTAGCTTCATACGCTCTCAGACCATTCTCTAAAAATGTCTGAGCGTGGTTTCTCTAGTCTTGGAGGGGTGACATTTTGACTTTCTTGTGTGCAAGATGGTATTCTATCTGATACTTTTTAAGAAGTCTTTCGGAGTTGATTTTGTTACGGATTTTCTTTCGTTCTTCTATGAGGTTCAGTGTACCTTTTGAAATCTATTTCTTTCTTGGGTTGTTTCCCCAAAACTTCGCTTGCAGTTTCATTAAAATTTTCTCTGTGGGTAGTCCAGTGTGCTTTCATCTGCTTTCTATCTTCTATTGAGGAATTTTGAAGCATGGCGCATTTTTTTTTCAGTTTAATTTTAACCGTATCTGTCACATTTTTGTTTTTCAGTTTTGAGGTATCGTAGCGGTATTGTTTTGTTTCTTTTTCTTTCTATTCTTGCAGCTTGAAAGTTTTAACTTAACATCAGCGAGTACAAGGAATTGAGCAGACTCTACATCTGCACTTTTACTCTGACATCAAGAAGTGAGCGTTTGAACATCTTAACATGATTAATTTGATTTTTCACCCCCCGCTCGGGTGAGACCCACGTAAGTTTGTGTATGCCTTTCTGTTTGATAAAGAATCCACCAATAATTTGATTATAAATTTCATAAAAAAGTCTTAAAAAATGCTCATTTTCATTCATATCATCCAATGGCTCGTTTCCAAGTGCACTGATGGTCGTAAAGGCTCTTTTTCCGACTTTTGCACGCATGTCTCCCATCAAAATTAGAAGGTCAAAGAAATAATGTATAATAAATAAAATTGTCATGGAAATAATTTCAAATTTCATAATCCCAATCAAATCAATAAAAAGTGTTAAAACTGGAATTTTTAAATAATGCTTTACAATGAGAAATATAAAATTATGAAGTTATAATTTAACATCTTCATTGAAAATTGCTTGCCACTATAAATCCAATAATTATGTATATAATGTGAGACTAGTTTAAAATCCCCAAAATTAAGCTTTTGTTGCAGTTAAGAAAATTAAGGAAATAAATTAATAAATATAAATTTTTTGAGAAAAATTCTACAATGAAGATGCTGATTAGACCTGTGATAATTAAAAATATATATGATTAAAACTTTCATAATTGTGTTGCTCTTTTATTATCACAAAATTTGTTAAAGCAATGAGTTTTGAGAAAATTGCGTTTAACGGAACAAAAGAGATTCAAACATTTTCAAATCCTTTTTAGATGTTTACTTGAGAAAATAATTATTAATAATAATAATGCTTAAGAACTTTTATATCAGCTTTTATAAGGATAAAAGACGGTTGTTTAAACAAATGAAAGAAAGTAGAATATATCTGCAATCGGACTCGTGTGCTTTTAATTCTATTACATATTTAAATATTTATAAATTTTAATTAATAATGAAAATGCTTCTAAAGTGATTTTCATGTAATAATGAATTGAATTGCGTTAGCATATGCTTACACTATAACTAAAATTTATTTGATTAACATTTCATTATATTACATAGAATTATTGAAATGAAATTGATGTTTATATTAGCATCAAATTCTATTTATCAGCAGCAAACAATTCCATAAAGTTATATTCAAAGTTTTAATTGTCGATAAGAATACCAATTAAATTTAGAATTTCATGAACATTTTCAAATATAATTAATTTAATCAGTACAATAAGAGTATTTCGTCTTCCGCGAAATGAATTATTTGAGAAACGAATTATATGAGAAGGAATAAATACTTTGCAAAAATTATGTTGATAAGATTACAGTCAGTAAAATGAATTATTTTTTTAAAAACATAAACATCTCTATATATCAGATTAATAGCTGATAGTTTTATGTTAATGACTGCTGTATAATATTGTAAATGTATAAATAGTATCCAATTAAATTAAATTTTTAGAAAACTCTGCACGCACGTTTAATTACATGGTAAATGGATACCTAGGCAAAAAGAAAAAAAAGTGAATAAAGCAGAAAGAAAGTTAAGACGCAAACATATTAATGTCCATTTCTGTACTTTATTTGCACTTTACGAGTACCTTCATTTTTTGTATTGTTTTTGTTTTAGTCACGTTCTTTTTTGCCTTGGTCTTAACTGAAAAGTTATTATTTACTGTGTTTTTGGCTTTATGGGAACATTAAAAGGATGCGTAATTCTTACCGAAGCACGTTTAGATTTTGATTTTAAGATTTAGGCTTTTTTACATTTCGCCTTAAATTAATAATTAAATTTTCTATTTTCCGCTTTTTGTAAAATACAATTAGGTTAAGAAGTCATAGTTTTTTCCCTTAATAAGTATTGGAGCTAATGAAATTTTCTAAGATCACAAAGATTAAAATTAATTACTCTAAGCAAAAATTTATGATTAATTCATTTAAAGCGTATTACAACACTGGAATTAGAAATAAATATTTAGAATAACAAACTAAGTCACAAATTATTTATTCATGATACATAGCCATACATAGAACTTATAAATATATAACATTCGATAGGCCGGGATAGCTTGGTCGGTAGGGCACTGGGCCCATGAAGGAGTTCGTTGGTTCGAATCCTGCCGGCCGAAAACTCCCAGTGTAGTAAAGTGACTGATGCACGCTAAATCTGTCGAGTCACAAAAGTCCTCCATGTTCCCATAACAAATTAATAACTCTGGGAGTACTGGATTGAAGATCGATCGTTCTCTGATTCAGGTCAAAATTACGATCAGTGGATGTATGAATGGGCTCGCCCTATAAACGGGTGCAACGTCTGGTGTGGCAGAAGTCGAATTCTTGGCCATGGATGGCACCACTGGAAAATAAGAACAATCGCACCCCCTCTGCCTAAACAAGCACACGTCAGAAACACAACAACAACAATAATCCGATAATTTTAAAAAATGATATTTTATGTCGATGTTTTTCAATTACTCATGATTATTTTATTTTTAACACAAGCTATTTTTCTTTTCTTTTTTCTTAACTGTAAGAAATTTCTCTCAAAAAATGGATAAAATACTGTATTTAATTGCTATTTTACCATATTCAAACGAAACAGTCAAATAACTATAAAAAATATGGTAAAACTGTTAAAAGGGAGAAAAATGGTTTATTAATTCCTTTCACCTAATATGGTTAAACAACCCGAATTTTATCGCACCAACTGGGCCCACATAATGAAGCCACTTGGTTCCTCTTAGCTGAGTACATATTATGATCGAGAGAGCAAAACTGTCAATCTCATGATCTGAGATTCGAGTTCCTCTGTCATCACAACATTTCTTCCATTCCCCTGCTCTATTAGACTACGATACTCTCTTTCTCGCATAGATTGAAGCTATGTAACCCTATGAAGCTATGTAACACGAAAAAATCCCGTTTCCCATATATTGCGATAGATGAAACTAACAGACAAATTAACTAAACCACATTATCCGGTTCACTCGATAAGACAACTATGGCATAGTTCTAATGTTCAATTTTGTTTTATGTATATGTAATATAAAACGTTTTTTTTAATATTTTTTAAATGTGTAAAGCATGTAAATGAAGTATGTCTAAATAAAGCCTAGTTTAATTTGATAATATAAGAATCCTCAACCCTTTGTAAACAATTCAATTTTTATTCAAAAGAAGAAAAAATATTGACAACAAAAATCTGAACAAATATTTTCAAGTTTAATACTTTTATGACCACCCTTTTAAAGAACGTGAGATAAATTTAAAACTATCTCTAAGCAATTTTTTTATTTTTATTTTTTATTTTCTAAAGTCAGCAACTTCGGTCCTCTGACTTTACTCCCAAATTGCTTAATAAAAAATGAATAAACCAATTTAGATGGCGGGAATTTGAAAGTTATTTCTCATCACTTAAATTTTTTATGTTTTGTTGTCTGGTGTATAAAGGGAAGACATTACAAAATGCGAAATAAAATACACCATCATTATATCATAACTTAGCAACAGAAATGCATAAGCAAATTATCACAGACGAGACTACAAAAATAGCATTTATAGCATCTAGCATTTGCACTGCGCAATAAAGTTTTGATATTTTATTTCCCCTTAAAATTAAATTTTTTTAAACTCTGAAATTATTTCAAAAGAGGTAAGTAAAGTTGCAAATTATCCGACATCTTTTAGTAGTTAAGTAGACCAGTTTGCAATTATTACTAAAAGAAGCGGTTTTGCATTATTAACGCTTTACTTAAAAAGTATTTTTTTTCATCATGTTTCTTCAAATGCACTCCTTTTTGCTGCAGTTCTTGCACCTCATGGGAATAAATCAATAAGAAACTTCACTCTATCTTTAGTATTTCATGGTGCATAGAATAAGACAATATAAAGAGAGTTTGGTGAGTGGAAAAGATACTATTAGAGTTTTTGCAAATTTCGATAAAGCTATGGTGCTGGCAATTATCATTCATTCATGATTTTATTTTATTTTATTACCGGTGTTGAACAGCAACCCGATTCTGAGTTTACGACTACAAATGTTGAACTCCGTAGCATTTTCAATTCTGAACCCAACCGAGAAAACAAACGAACTCCTAGCATTGGAACAAATTATTTCGTGGAGCGTTACATGGAGGTGAAAACCATGAAAACCGCGCATGTTTATCCTGTCATCAAAGAGATTCGTACCCATGATTCATCTACCCCTGGGAATATTTATTGTTAGCACTGTGGTCGGTGCAACCCGGAAGAAGATTTCGATTCAATCACCCAAAGCTGAGTCATATCATTATGAGGCGTATTCTCTTTTCCCTGAGCTACCGCTACTTACTTTGTTAATGATTGAAAAACTATTCAAATTTGTAGATAAAATAGCATGTTAATGAAATGACAACAACACCCAAACAAGACAGCTGCTTTTGCAGAATCTTGGCCCTTTCAAGATTCTTTTCTATTGTTTATCTTTTCCTGCAGTTGATAATTTTAAATAATTTCAAGTTCTTTTTCATCTATTTTTTCCATCTAATTTTAGGTCCTTCTCTAGGTATCTACTCTCCTGGATTTTCGTCGAACAATATTTAAACGCTTCTTTCCTAATCCATACTTTTGATACGTCAAAACCATTGAAGTATTTTTATTCTTGTAGTTGTTACAAGGTTTGCTGTTTCCCTTACCAAGAAACTATTTATTTGCTTTGATCTTACAAAGCCAATCCTCTCAAATTACCCGAGAACTCTTTTGTGAAATTTTTTTATACTGTATTCTTGAAAGATCAGAATTGTTTTTAGTTAAAGTGCGTGTCCCAGAGAAAATATAGCTTTTATCTCTAAATATAGCTTTATATAATATTACTTTGAATATAGCATTATATGCATTCCTAAAATTAATTTATTCGAATGTAAGAAATAATTTTTAATAGTTATTGATGTTTTCTTGATTAAAAATTTTAAATAGTACAATTTTGTCAGAAAAAGTGTACAAATTATACTATACATTTTTTGATTGAAAAATAATACAAAGCACACGCATATGCGTGTGTGTGTCATGTAAAAATACGCATGTATTTATTATGTGTATTTTTACATGATGAGAGTAAATGTTCAGGAAAGGGCAAAGAAAACTGTTCAATGCATACAATATTAAAAATTTGCAGTTTTTAATCTTGTGATTCTTATAAAAAATAAATATATTAATTAATTATTATATTGTTTCACTCTTTATTGTTTATATATTTACTTCTAATTTTTAATGAAATCACCTATAGAAGGTAGTCGAGCAATAGTAATGGGCTGCAGATGCCTCGAATGCCAGTGAGCTGTTTGCTAAGTTTTATTCCTTAAAGGAATCCTTTTAAGTTGATACCAGTCCGTCATCGATGAGTGACTTAAGCTCACTGTCGAG
>NC_092208.1:20081595-20108604 GCF_043381705.1 Parasteatoda tepidariorum
AAAATAAAAAATAATATTTTCAAAAACCACGTTTTTGTAGTAGAGAATATTAATTAAAAAATAAAAATTTGAAAAACGAAAAACGTGGGGCGCATGAAATACATAACAGTAATGTTTTATTAGTGTGTGCATGTGTGCTTATGAGAATATGTGTATGTAAATCTGTAATTATATCTGAATGTGGATGTGTATGTAGAATACGTTTGTGTGTATGCATGTATGTGGATGTGCATGTGTATGAGTAAGAAAATTTGTATATGTACTGTTATGTATTTCATGCACCCGACGTTTTTCGTTTTTCAAATTTTTGTTTTTTAATTATTATTCTCCACTACAAAAACGTGGTTTTTAAAAATATTATTTTGATTTTGAATTTTTTCACTCACTGTTTACAAAACTTTTCAACTGACATGTGACACTAATTTGAAATAATTGAATCGACAACAAAAGACAATCGCGAAAATATTAATTTTTCTTTAATTTTTATTTTATTTTACTTTGTATGCCTTTTTTCTCTTCAATTTCATGCATTGTCATCCAATTCTAAACTATGCGCCAAATTTGAAGTCTGTAGCTAGTCGGGAAGTTAGTTTAAAATCGATTACAAAATTCCACCCGAACAGACGTACACGAAGGCAAGTTGATATAAATGTGGTAAAAAATGATGAAAATAAGTTAAAATTAAATATTTTCCTTACTAAATGACTTGAGAAAACTTTCAAATTTTTAATAAAAATTTATTTTCAATGTAGGCTTTGATTCCCAATTAAAAAGGGATTAATAAATTTTGTCCTCGGAGATGAGGATTTAGGCTTTAGAAAGAACCTGGTGCAAAAGATAGAGGCACAACGAAAAAAAAAATTATGTCATCTGTTTCTGGTGCATTTTTTTTTGAACTGCAAGCAAGAAGCTGTTTGAATCTTAAAAATTTTCAAAAATGGAGTTGTAGTCTTGCGGGAGTTTTTATTAAGCATTTAAAATAACAGAGCTTTCATAACTTAGCGTTTTGTACTTATTGTAAAAGAGGTTAATGTTTGTTATAAAATTTTTTGTTATTTACTAACTGTGCACTTATGTATTTTCTTAAAATTATTTATTTAAAATAATTGTCTAGTTTCTTCTTCTTATCAATTTTTAATTTGACGTTATTTATTGTTGTGCATTTTTCTTTATTTCAGCAAAACGAAATAAACTTAAGATCTTACGAAAGGATTATAAAGTAAGTTCCTTTAACCATTAGAAATTCAATGAACATTGAGTGCTATTGTTAATCTACATTTTGTTGCTGAAATTAGTGTTTAGTATTATTTAATTATTAACTAAAAAATTTGACATAAAATTATTTGGTTATTAATTATTTTTACATTTGAAATTTTCTTTGTTCATATAGCTTTAATTTATAACGTTGATTTCGCAGAGCATACTACTTAAAAAATAATTAAAATTTCTAATAGCCAAGGAAAAATAAACTGGAATTAGTTTCAATAATATCATAGTATCTATAAATATTTTTCTAAAGATGCAAATGAGGAGAGCTCAGAATGCTGAAAATTTAATTATTATGCATAGTTAGTATTTTAATATGATTGTCATAAAGGTAAAAGAAAAAATGTTTTTGAAATCTAACACAAAAACGTAATAATTTTTATCGCATTTTTCATGTTGAAAGAAAATATTTCAAAGAACTTAACAAACCGTAAATGTTACAAAAAATAAGCATACAATTTCTTTGAACTGCTAATGAGAAACTTGTCACATGGATTCCCAATTCAATTAACAACCTACTTATTTAATTCAAAGCAGCTCGTAAAGTGTATTCCAGAAAACTTTAACAATATTGAACGTTCGTAAATGTAAGAAAAAAATGTTTAGTGAGATTGGCGATGAATATTTTAAGCAATATTTCAAACTAAATGCGGAACCTTGAAGTCATGTGACAGTTCGATAATGTAACGGTGCGTGTTTCGAACAAAGTGGATTAGTTTTTTAGTTTTTATATCTATCTAAAATAAGATATCGACCTCTTGATCAAGAAACTTCTTAATTAAATGACTTCTCACCCTCATGTGACTTTTGAAAATAAGCTCATTAGGAAGGGAAGCTTGCAGGATTGCCGCAGGGCAAATTTTACAAAGGTGTTGAAAAATCGTAATTAAATTTTTTCTTGTTATTATATTATGCAATTCATTATTTAAATTTTAAATAACAGTATATATATTTTTTTCCCTCTTAAATTGAGTATTAAAATATCTAATATATATTTTTAATATATTTTATAAATATATTATAAATATATTTTTAAATGAATACAGTTAAAATTTCCAATAGAGAAATTATTATAGCTGACTTTGAAAATAATATCAATGAAGAACAAAATTTCAAATATATAATATATTTTCAAGGAATACCAACCAAATGTTTGGCTAAATGTATTTTATGAAATTGTTTAGCAATTTTTATTAGGGCAGTGCGATGAAGTTTTGATATGAGAATTCTGCTTATAATTTAAAAATAACGTGCAGTTTAAACTTAAAATAAAAAAATGCACGCATGTTACTCTAGCTAATGAAAAAAC
This sequence comes from Parasteatoda tepidariorum, assembly GCF_043381705.1. Lineage (NCBI taxonomy): Eukaryota > Metazoa > Arthropoda > Arachnida > Araneae > Theridiidae > Parasteatoda > Parasteatoda tepidariorum. The sequence continues at coordinate 20,084,171 of NC_092208.1, forward strand.
AAGTACTTAGATAAAGTATGTATGCATTTGTTTGAAATATTTAAAATTAGTTATAAGTTTTCTTATTTTTTCAAAATAAATGCAGTTGAAAAAGTAAATATACATTAAGTAATTAAAAATACCCAGGAAAATCGTATTGGAAGCCTAAAAACTTACTAGCATACATACATTTACATAAAATTATTAAATCAAAATGTCAATCGATATGTATTTTTTGAAAATTCATAGCAAACTTAATTAAAATGATGGCAAGTTTAAATTTTGAAGAGGAATGGTACCATTTAAAAATAAAATACAATTCAAACTTGACATGAAAAACATTAAAAAAACACATCTCTTAACTACCATTTCACTAGTTCCTTAATACGCGGTGTATGTAATTACTTTCAAAATTTTCATTCAGTTGCAGTTTTTTTTACAGGAATGCAATTAAAAACTATAAATATATTCTATATAGTAAAAAATAACTCTCGCAATATTGTCGATAAAGTGAAAATTTGCAGACACATATAATATTTCCTCGAGATTATTAAATCAAAGTGTTTCGAAAAATATGGTTATGAATAATTTTTAGCAATTTCAGTTAACACAGTTAGCATGAACTTTGAGAAGAACTGTTTTAATTAGCGTTATGAAATGAAATGTTTTTAAATGTTAAAGAATAAGAACGAAGAAAAAAATTATCTTGATCTTTTTTTTGCCCTAAGCAGTGCTTAAAAGAAATTTTATGTAATTGCTATGAAATAATATTACTGAGTAATTTTTTTTCCTCCTATTTGGAACTGTTACATTATATATTCCTATTATCAAGTGATAATTTCTTGTAAAATAATTTAAAGGAAATGCTGTTTCCTTATCTTCATCAAGAGTTCAGTATGTTTTTTATTCATAACCATAGTCAACTCAAAATAAATGTTATAAAATTCGAGATGGTTATTATAAAAGCACAATAAAAAAAAAAATTATTCAAATTTTTAATCAATGTCATTTTAAATACATGTTTCCAAGCAGGAAAAAAGTTTCACTTAACAAATGTAGCAAATAGTAGCTTTAGTTAAATAAATAATCAGTTGAATGCNAAATAACTCTCGCAATATTGTCGATAAAGTGAAAATTTGCAGACACATATAATATTTCCTCGAGATTATTAAATCAAAGTGTTTCGAAAAATATGGTTATGAATAATTTTTAGCAATTTCAGTTAACACAGTTAGCATGAACTTTGAGAAGAACTGTTTTAATTAGCGTTATGAAATGAAATGTTTTTAAATGTTAAAGAATAAGAACGAAGAAAAAAATTATCTTGATCTTTTTTTTGCCCTAAGCAGTGCTTAAAAGAAATTTTATGTAATTGCTATAAAATAATATTACTGAGTAATATTTTTTTTTCTTATTTGTAACTGTTACATTATTTATTCTTATTATAAAGTGATAATTTCATGTAAAATAATTTAAAAGAAATGTTATTTCCCTTTCTTCATCAAGAGTTCAGTATCTTTTTTAACATAGTATATTCAGTATCTTTTTTAACATGTATCATAGTAAACTCAAAATAAATGTTATAAAATTCGAGATGGTTATTATAAAAGCACAATAAAAAGTTCTTTATTCAAATTTTTTTCAAAGTCATGGTAAATACATGCTTCCAAGCAGAAAATAAGTTTCACGTAACAAATGTAGCAAATAGTAGCTTTAGTTAAATAAATAATCAGTTGAATGCCTAAATTTAGAATGAAAGTTTAACAACAAAAAAAAATATGATGCGTACTGTAGAACAAATATAATTTTATTTTTTGAAAATTTTCAAAGCTTATTTGCTAAGTCTTTGGACACGTTAAATGATTTATCAAAGAGAATTTTAATTTGTAATTTTTCAAAGAATTCATTACGCTTTTAAGAAGAAAAAAACGAAACTCAAACTTTTATAATAATTCTCTCATTTAAAAGATAATTAACAAAAACCACAATGGAAATATACTTAAAAGCAATATTAAAAATCAGGTTTTTAATATTAAATTTTTTCCTCGTACGTGTAAATTAATTTTATGAATTAAATTGAAAGATTCTGAGAGAATTATATTACTTGATGAAATTTTTTATAAATACAATTTTATCGAAATTAAAATCAGTGTTCGCATGTATGAGCATAATCCAATGGGTTTCATAATGCATTTTGTTTTAATAGGTAATTGTATGTATGTACATTAAAAAAAATACTAGTCATACTATGGGCCTTAATAATATAAAAAAAGAAGAAAAAAAAGAAATACATTTGCTGATAAATTATCGATAAATTTCATGTGTCTAAGCAAACCGGGGCAAAAATCTTTTCCTGCCTTGTGTTTCAAACAATAGTACGCGGTTGACAACTGCTTCTAAGTCTCCTTGCAACAATTCTAAACAATGTAATAAACAAAAAAGCTAGCAATCGCTTAAAAAAGGATTCTTTAAGCGAAATCAAAGAATAAAGAGTTAGGAAAAAAGTTTTTGCTTCGATTCCATGTAAGAAGAAAAAAAGAAAAATAGAAAAAGTTGAAGAAAATCCTTTCTGTTAGAAACTCAATGGCACAAAATTCAGGACAGTATTGGGAAATAACGAACCGAATAAGAGCAAATTTTTGCTCTAAATGTAGAAGTGCACTCTTACATAAGGCAGAGAGTAAACGAAATAAAATAAGACGAATGTAGAGGATTGATGTTAAAAGTGAAATAACATAAACAAAAGTTACAAAAAAATATATTATTCAGCTCGCTATTGCTGATGTCGTTTTATAGTGTTAAATTTATGTTTCAATTTGTTTGACGCCTTCAACTGTTTAATAAAATCTGTTTATATTTTTACGTAAATTAAATATATAATACGATGGTGATAAAATTACTTGAGGTATGAAATATGTATTTGATACTTGCTTGCATTTTTCTATTTCAAACATGCAATATTACAAAAAATACAGATACGCTGAATCTGTTTTTGCTATTTATAAGGTTTGCGAAGTAGAGGAGGGTTGGTGAATTTCATTACTTGAGGATATTCTAGCCAAAAACTGAAAAGGTTAAAAAAAAGGATTGATATTTATATATTTATAGTCCTCAATTTTTATATTTTTGTGATAAGGATTCTGTTTTACAAAATTTTAGTTCTTATTATTGGTGAAAAATACCTGCGTAAGGCTCAGGGAACTGGCCTTGAATCAGAAAGGTTCTAAGTTCGAATCCCGGACAAGGCATGGATTTTCCTTCACTCTCTGTATTATCTGTCCTTACTGTGGGAATAACATTAATATGGTGCCCCTGGAAAAGTAACCAGAAAATCTGCCCTTCAGATGACGTAGGTCATTCCTCAAGCGGTCATTGGGGAAAAACTCAAATCTAACAGAATAAATAATTTCTCCTTTTATCAAGTTTTATCCATTTATGATAAAACCATATTTTATTGTTAATTTTTTTACCAAAATCATTATCAATGCGCTTCGGTAAAAATTGGCAATGTTTTGGCAGTTCCAGGCAGCAGAAACACTGTAAACTTTATCATATTCTACAAGTTTTGACCGCACTTTTTTCTCCATATAGAATTATAGATGATAGAGAAATAAAGAGAATAGAACCTTTGCAGAAATATAGTTACAAATGTCATTGAACCTGATTCAGTTCGCTTCAATTCAAGTGACTATTTCGGTTTAACAATTTAGCTTAAAGGTTTGTCAGTAGCGATTCTTCCATAGTCAACTTTTGCTTATCGGTTGTTTCACAGAATCTGCTGCATACGCAACTTCACTAATCAAACCTAGTTTATTACTTGGTTTCCCCATATTTTCATTAGATTTATTTTATTCAGTACTAATTTAAAAAAAGTAGCTACACGGCGTCAGTTAAAAATCAATCAAATGTACTACTTAACGACAAAATTGTATTTTGAATCAGCATTTAGTATTTTAATTACAAATCATTACATTATTTTAATTTTCCTTTACAAATTATGATGGATTTGCATGCAATTAGTAAATGAATTAAAAAAATGAATAAAAAAAATGCAAAACTTAATTATTTGCTGAGTGTCAATAGAATAATAATTGGGTATACTATAGCCTACGTCACAGGTTGTGTTATTCCTACTAAATTTAACCTATGAACGGCATTTTCTGCGAGCCTAACTTCAAGCCACAAATAAACAAACGAAGTGTTTGATCGTTTAAATAGCTGCTCGCCATATTTTATTGCGTTATAAAGAAAAGTAATTGATATTCGATTTTTGATTAATAATTGATTTATGTGGATAGTGGCATAGAATTCAGAATTGCGTCATGGTAAATGTTATTCCTACTAAGCGGAAGTAGTTGTGTTTTTTTTTTAATATTATACCCAATTATCCAAACAAACCTTAAATACTTCAACTGAACTTGACAAGAACTGAATAACCAGCCGTTGGGTAAATATTTACCTTGTCTGCATGCATTTTAGTCTCAGTACTTTTCCTCAACGTCAAACTGGCCTGTTGGTTGAGCACTTTAAGTTACAAGAATAAAATGCTAGAAAAACAGCAAATTTTTATTTTAAGAATTTTCTTTTAAATAAAAATAAAGGATTAAAAATTAACTGATCAGTAGATACTGAAAGGAGAAAACCAAGTAACGTATTTTATTATATTCAAGTTGTATTTAATTATAAATTTTTCTTTCACATCAAACGATGAATTTGCTAAGTAATATAACATTTATGGCAACTTCAAATTTAATTTTAAATGCTTTGTTGCTTCAGGAGAAAGTATTAAAAACGTTCGTGAATTTCCATGCTATGGTATGGAAAGCTTACGACTCGTACAACACGCGAACCACGTGTGCTGGAACAACATGATAAACCGGAAGTAAAGGGGTTAGAGAATATTAAAAAATGCAAGGTGCATAACTTATCTAAACGTTATATTTTCTTTTGTAGAAAGTAGTGAATTTACCTAAGTTAAGAGGGCTTAAGGGATAGAGATTTCGCTTTCCAATGAGATGACCCAAGCTCGGATCTCAGAAGTAGCTGGTTGATATGCATTCTGTTCTCGGCTCGCACTGGCCACAGTGCTTAAGCAAAATATTCTCAGTTACAGACAGATCATGAGTTAAAATTCCTCTTTTTGTCCGGCTAATCATGGGAGGGTTTCCTCAAAATGTTAGCACAAATGCAAGTAAGTTCCATCAAGAAGTCCTTTATGAAGGTTTGTTTGCCCCAATTCTTGATCCTGGAGTTTCCTTATCTTCTGGATTAGGTTAAAAACTACAAGGCTACAGCGTTGAACATTGATAATAGTGAGCTACGAATTGAATCAGCTGCTCAACACTCGTAATAAACTAAGATAACCAAAGTTTAACAATTTGTTGTATGCCAATAGTACAAGACTTTAGTTTTCAAAGATGCCGATTGAGCTTTAATAAAATAACCAGTCTTAACGGAGAATATGTCTCCTCATTTATACACTAACCTCATTTAAAACTGCTTTCACAAACAGAAACTGTTGCGTGAAAGTTCATTTTACTACTCAAAAATCATAAGAAGTGGCAAATTATATTTAAATAATTTTGTTTACATTATAAAACCATTAAAATCCTTACAATGAAAGATTCAGAATGAAAAGCAGATAATTAGTTTATTATTATGATTTTATTTTGGTAAAGCAATGGATTTTCTCTTTTTGTAAGCAAAATTATCATATAAAGGCAAGCATATAGTACCAAAATTATCCTTAAGTAGACCTCAAGGATTTCATTTGAACTTTAAAACAAAATAAAAATTATTAGGTCTAGTATTCTTCTTTAATTGTAGTGAACCTGATTTTAACTACTTTCAATAACAGAAACTGCCGCTCTGTAGTTAATTATATAATACTACTTTATCAAGAGCCGTGATGGCTCAGGGGAAAGAGCATTCGCTTTCAAATGAGATTAAACGGGTTCAAATTTCAGCAATGGCTGGACAATGGGGACTTCGCGTCCGGCTTTCACCGACCACGATGCTGACATAAAATATCTTGGTGGATCATGGTAGATGGATCATGGGTCAGAGTCCCCTTGCTGTCACGCTAACCGAGGGAGATTTTCGTGGTTTTCCTCTAAATGTAAGACAAATGCGGACTAGTTCCATAAAAGAGTCCTCCATGACGACAAATTTCTGCCTATACCTAATCCAGGAATTCCATTGTCTTCTGGACTGGGTTTAAAATTACAAGACTACAGAGTTGAAAATTAGTAGTTGTGAACCGAAAAAAAAATTGGTCGGTTGTTCAACGTCGGTTCTAAAATAAAATAAAGCTACTTTATCAAGCATAAAAGACACCACATTTTGTTTTAAATATCATGCTAATTATGAAAAAGAAAACATTAGACCAAATAGACCTTAAAGATGCCGATTGAACTTCAACAAAACAAAGTAAAGAGTCTAAGGGTGAGTATTCTCCTTTACTTATGCATGAATTTGATTTGAAACTGCTTTCACTAAGAGCAGAATACATGACCAGCATGTCGATAGTGTACTCTAACATCAAACACTTCTTTCCTATAGGTATCAGACCACATGTGACTGATACAAAGAATTCCCTTGTCGAAACGATAAAACTTTTCATGTAAGGCTTTCACAGCATACATATTAAAAAGGTCTACGAAGGAAAGGCCAAGGTTTTCATTTATGTATGATACTTGGATCGAATCTTTTTGGGCGAAAGAGGGATTGAATTCCCCCCCCCCCTAGTCATAAAATATTGAAGAGATATGCGAAGAGTAATTTAAGCATTGTAGAAATACATTGAGGGATCTTTTTTTTTTCTTACTTTTCCCTACATTCTTACCTTAACTTGTAAAGATGATTCTAAGAAAAGAATTTTGACGTAAGAATTGTATGTTCATGAGCCTCTTGTGAATTGGGAAACTTGATGTAGGTTTCATAATGAGCATTAAATATATTTCTGTTTTTATATTCCAACTATGCTTATTTTTATAAACCTTTGCTCGAGAGCAAATCATGAAATTCTTATTGTAAATTGAAAGTAAAATATAATAGTTGAAGCAAAAATATAATGCATAAACGTAAAGGTTATAAGTTTTAATTCTAGACTTAAATTTGAAGCACTTTCAAATATCAAGGAGTAATGTTGTTTGTTGTCAATTTTAATGTATAGAATCTTAGGAAAATTAAAAGAAAAAAGATTTTTATACGCTTTTATTTGTTTATTGATTGACTAAAAATAATAATAGTTAAAAGAATATAAGGAGAGTTAAACTTAAAAACCCCTATCAGGAATGATTTTTAAAATATACTCAAAGTATTCCATGTTCAACCTTTTTGAAATTTTTTTTTTCATTTTAAAGTCAATTTTACCAGAACATTAATGCACGGCTGTGATGAAAGCTCACACGAATTAATATTATGTTTTCAAAAAAAAGTCAGTGCTTCATTTTGCGTGTTTGTTTTTTGAATAAAAAATAAAAAAATTGAATCTAAGTAACAACAACGAAGCTTTGAATATTTTCTTTCAATAAATTTAATGATTGAGGATATGAGGACTAATCCTTATTCTAAATATGTTTATATGGCATGAAATGAGTTCATACCTAATATATTATAATATTACATAATTTATTACGTTTATAATAATATATTTAATTAAGTTGATAGTAATATATTTAATTATGTTCATACCTAATATATGGACATTCATACATACATCATACATACCTAAATATATAAATTCATATATGATATGAATTTATTTTGGCTCAATGGTTTATGGTTTATATGATGTTAATTCAGTTTTATGATCAATGACAAAAATTCAGACTAGGGATATGACCACTAACTTTTTTAATCAATGCATACGTAGGTTTTATACATGTACTATACACACAAAAATTGCTTAAAACGTCTTTCTTTGTGACGTTTTGGGATCAATGGTATATAAAGAAAGAAACATATAAAATAATGTTTTAAATTTCCAAATATACAGGAATTTAAAAAAAAATAATCAGATAATATGATTCATAATGTTTTTGTAACTGAATTTTAAAAAAAATCCCACTTATGTATAAATTTTCTGCCAACTGAATCAGATTTTCGCCAACCACAACCAAAAAAATAAAAGAATTGTAATTAAAGAAAACTCAAGAGAGATGTTTAAATATGCGAAACATATTACATTTAAAAACATTTTTCTGCACACACCCTCATTTATTGCCATATTGATACTTGAGAAGTACAGCCTATTATCCTAATTAGTCCCGTAATTCAAAACTACCACCAGAAAAAAATAAATAAAATTTTTCCCACTCTGGAATAGTCACGTTTCGCACATCATTTCTGTTCTGATATCGGAAGCAATAATGATGTTTCGCCAATTACCACTATTTCAACACCATGGGGGTTTAGAGATAATTACTCGAACCCAAACGGTTAAAGAGAGTAAAATGGGTGACGTTGTATTTATCAACTTTTGAAAGTCTCGTGGATCCGCAGATGGGAATATTGCTTAATAGTGTTTTTGGTTATACGTATCATTAAGCGGTGTTTTGCTATTTAGAATTAAATTGCCTGAGTTTAAAACGATTCTTTTACAGCTATAAGCGTTTACGAGGGGAAAAAAATGTGAAATATTAAAAATTAGAGCAATTAACGTTGGTGGTGAGGAAAAATTTGCACTCTATAAGAAAGGTAATTTAAAAATTTATTAGAGATTTATAGTAAAAGAATTTAATGTTTCATGAATTTAAAGGCGCCGATTAAACAAAATGTTTTTCTTTGCTGAGGATGTAATAATCAAACTAAAATGAAATTTTTGATTATTTAAGATTGTGCCTTCACAAGAAATATATGTTAGTTACTACTTTAATTTTTATTAGATCCTTTATATCCGTTCTCGAACTGAAAATATATGAATTTAAAAATTTATTTTTTAAATCCTATTTTTGCTTAATTTGGGAAACATTTACTTAAGCATGATATATTTAATTGTGTGTAATCATTTGCAATTTTTTTTATTTTTATTTTGATGTAGGGACCATTTCCGAACCATTTTGAAATTGTCCCGTTTAGTCTGTGAAAATAATCTTGGAGTCAATGGTAGTTCATTCACTCATTCGTGAATCTGTATTTCGTTAATTCATATAAGATTCCTCAGTGGTTGGCCGATGTAGAGGTAAAATCCCCCTGTCTCAGGACTAATCTTGGGAAGTTTTTGATAACTTCTACTCTAAGTAAAGCAAGTAAGGGATAGTTTCATCAAAAAGTCCCTCACGAAGGCTATTTGGATCCAATGCTTGATCCAGAAGTTCTAGTGTCTTCTGGGTTGAGTTCAAAATTACAATTCTGCTGAGTTGAACATTGATAGTCATAAATATCAGCTGATTCCCTTTCTAAGTAATGCTCTTTTCTGGATTTCATATTCAATATTCTCCCTATTTGTTGAAACTCTAATTTGAAAATTTTGAATATGTTTCATATGTGATTGAACTTTTGCCCGCATTTTGAGCTATCGGTGTGTCCCCGGATGCCCCGTTGTAGTGGCGGGACGGGGTTAAGCTAGTTATTATTAGTCATAAACTCATAATTGGATCTACTATTTAACGTCGGTTACAAAATAAAGAAAAAATCCATATAAGATGGGTGAGTTGCGTAAGTTATAACAAAATGAAGAGAAAAATATATTTAATCACATTAACGAAGAATGATGTTAACGTTTTAGTGTCTAAATGAAATCTGAATACTAAATAATAATAGATCACTATGCAGGGAGCCATCTGTGGGAAAGCGAAATAAATATTTTTAGCACAGCCCATAATTTCAATTCCAATGTGAGTAGCAATAAAGAAGCTTCGCCAATTATCAATATTCAAACATAATGTGTGTTAAATACTGTAAAATGTTGCCTTAACTTTTTTTGAAGATGAGGATATTGTTGAATAGTGACTTTAGTTATTTTATCATAAAGGGGGTTTGTTAAAAAGATATGATTAAAACTATAAGGATAAGGTAAACTTTACCTTGTTTCTAGATCTATGGGAACATTCTAAAGATAGTAATTTTTGCCGAAGTGCCTTGGTGATCAATTTGGTAAAATTAACAATAAAATATGGTTTCATAATATGTGATAAATGTGTCAAATGTGGAAAGATTTGATGATTTTCTCACAATAACTTGAAACATAGCATAAATGCCATTTTTTAGATAAAATTTAATTTTCAGTTTTAAATTTCTTACCAGATCTGTGGTAATATGAACAATAATTTTGAAAACCAGGAATTTTCAGTAAATAGTTACCAAATGAACGATAAAATTAATGGTTTAAATATTGTATACTATGTTTAAGTTTTAACAGCAGGTTATTGCCATAAAATAAGGTAATCTTGACAGAATTTATTTCTCCGCGTAAAGTTAAATTATGTTGGCTTAGGGTTAAATTGTGTTGGTTTCATTCAAGGTAACAGAATTGTAAGTATAATTATATTTGTTGTTTAAACGCAAAAAAGTCTGTCATATATAGCATCTGTACAGTTTTTTATGAAAATTTTTATTAATTACCACGGCCATATTTTTAGTAATCTCACAATGAATTGTGGCAGCGTCGCGTTATGCCTGCAACGAATTGTCATTGCGACGTGCCCACAACGAATTGTGTCTGAAACAAATTGTTATTGCGACGAATTGTGCCCACGTCCAGTTGTTCCCACAAATAATTTTAACGCAACGAATTGGGCCCTAGATGAATTATTCTCGTAACCATGTGTGACCATGATTATTTGTTTTCGTGACGAATTCTGCTTACGGTAAATTTTATTTACATCGAATTGTATTTACGAGGAATCGTACAGCTATGAATTGTGCTCACGATGGACTGTCCCACTAAAAAATTGTGCTCGATGATTTGCCGATTCGACGAATTTTGTAAGGCGAATTAAAGTAGAGCTATTGTTGCGTACAGCGTACAATTCCTGTAACACCTCTCCCATAATTATTTTGTAATCAGCTTTTATTATTCCATTCCTCCAACTTTTCAGAAAATAAAAAAATTCGCGTTTGTTAAAAGTGTATAAATGTTTATGCCAAAACTAGTGGGGAATTTATATAACGTATAGCATAGAAATTCACGAGTAACAAAAATATTAGCTCAAAATTACATAAGACCAATATCTTAATTAAAATCCCACAAAAACAGTTTAATTAAAATCCCACCAAAAGGAAACATCACTTTCAGCATAACGACTGCTTATTATTCAAAAGAGATATTCCATTCATGACAGATGTGACATAAGGATGTAATTGATTGTCTTTATGTGTCAAACATAATTTGAGTGTCTGTCGAAAGTGACATTGATGTTAACACATTCTGTGAATAAACTACCAATTATTTTTTTAAAAATGATTCTCATGAATATATACTACTTGAAAAATAGTTGTAAAATTTCTCATTACATAAATTGCCTACAATGTCCATTTTATTAATTGCGCCAAAAAGTTTCTATTAGGAAAAGTGTGTATGTGAAAATAGGATGATATTTTAAGGGCTTGTGTAGTAAATTTAACTTACTAGTTAAATAATCAGTTAATAGGAAAAATATTTTTCTATGTAGAAGAATTATAGTTCATGCTCGCTGCCGCTTGCGAATCTCTAATGAATACTTTACAATCAGTATTGTTTCTTGAAAATAAACATATTTATAAATAAAAATGAAATTAAAATCATTTAATTAAAAGATTTCAAAATAGTATAATTTACTTGCGTATTCCACAGATTTTGTTATCAATTCCATAAGAATAATATTCAAAACTCCTCTTATTGCTGAGTTATCCTTTATGATTCCCTTCAAATTAGCTTTTAAAATGCTTATTTACTTTTTGGCTACAATAAAAATGCGTTATATACTTTTTTTGCAAAAAGATCTTATTGCGAAAATTCGAATAATCAAGTCTTACTATTTTCTTATAAATTTAAATTACTAATTTATAATAATTATTTAAATTGCTTGTATTGACTGTACAAAGTTTAACAAAAATATATTTTGATGTAAGTTATCGTACAATGAATACTAAATAATTTCCGATAAATTTTTTTAATTTGAGGCAAATAGCAATACTGAATTTGGAAAGCTGTAAGATNGTTATTGCCATAAAATAAGATATATATTTAACAAATATATATTTTGATGTAAGTTATCGTACAATGAATACTAAATAATTTCCGATAAATTTTTTTAATTTGAGGCAAATAGCAATACTGAATTTGGAAAGCTGTAAGATTTTTTAAATTTTTTTTTAAATTTCCACACAATATTTAACTTTTTCAAAGTCCTTTACATGACGTCCCTATAAATTTAAGAGGTTTCTGGACAGGGCTTCACTAAAGAAAATACAGAAAATAAATGTATAGATAAGAAATTTCTTAGTTATTTAAATTTTTTAACAATTTTAACGTACATTTTGAATTGAAACGTACATTTAACGTACATTTGCACGTAAACTTTGCATTTCTTACAACTATGGCTAACAAGTTAATCACAAATACAAATGTCAAAATACAAAACATTGATCTATAAAATATCATTTTTTTGTACCTCGAGGTAAAAATACAACTTACGTAAATTATATTAAACAACTGATAATTAGACTCCTCATAAATACAATTCATTCATTTAGTTAATTAATATTTAAAAATCTTTTTTATCGACTTACAACATGTTATCAAACTTAAAAAACATATACTTTAAATAATATCGGATTTCATGAATATTCTGCCTCATAAACAGACGATGCTAAGACAAGTCATAAAAATCATGAATATTATCCCACTTATCCCACACTCATGTGGAAGGCTTAAAAAGGTTAGCAATTATTGCCCACCTAATAGCGTTAATTTCTGTTTATTCATTAAAATGGATTATTATTTAAATTTGGACTTTTTAATAATAGCACCACTTAATCATCGTTGCAACATCGAAAAAAAAAGAAATACATTTCAGCATACTCCCAACGGGTATCTTAAATACTTTTTAATTCCATGTTTAATTATATTGCTACAATCTGTTAAATGCATATTCCCGTCTAAAGTCTCTAAATATCAATTTCAAAACAAATATTTAATTAATTAAAAATACTTGCTTATCTTTAATTTGCTTTATTTTGTTCGTCTACGTCAGGAGTACCATAAGAATTTCTTTTAGTCCAAATTTCTTATTTTTTTGCCTCCTTTTCAAAAACTTATATATCAAATTTATTCAGATTTTAATTACATCTTTACATGTTTTAAAAATTGAACAATAAAAGCAGTGAAAGTTTTGATAGACCAATGTTTTTGTAATTTTTTCACATAAAAAAATTAGTTTAGAAAAAAAAATTAAAACTATTTCATTTAGAAGAAAAAGTATTACCATAACGAATTACCGTTTCTATCACCTTTTGCTCAGTGGGATGCCTGTGATTGTCTTTTTTTCCCGTAATTCTTGGATTTATGAAAAAGCATTTACAATACTTTAAGATTAAAACACATTTTTTAAATAATGCGATAGGTAATTGAGTTCCTGACTTGCTAAGGCAATTCAACACAAATGGAAACAATGTTTGTTTCAGAATCTTATGAATAAAGACAAAATTTTTTATTCTGCGAATAATTTATTTTCAGAAGTTTGAGAAACAATTTTCAATCCAAGAAACTTATCTTATTAAATGGTTTAAATATTCTTTGACAAACAAACTAAATGAATTTAAAACTAAATGAAACTCATCAGAGATTTCGACCCTAAATTTATTTTCTGAAGAGACAAGGACATCTAAAGTATAAATCAAGAGTAATCAGGCTGATCTCATTCTCCCTTTTCAACTATGATATCTCCCTTCCGAGTTGGGAACCACTGGTCTAAGATATTAATTATCTCTAATAATGAAATGAATATTTTGCCCGTGTGTCTCTCTCACTTATAAATCTTGAACTATTTCTGCTAGTGACTTGCTAGTGCTTTTCGGACAGTGGTTGAAAGAGGCAATTTTGGCCCTCGATCCTAAAATTTCGTCGAAAATTTCAACTATATCATTCAAGAAAAATCTTTAAAAATTGGAATTTCTTCATAATCTGCCATTGTTTTCATGCCTACTAGTCAGTAGTTTCAAATTAAACCGTTGATGATTTTAATTCATCAAGTATTTTAAACGTTAACACATCAATGATGTCTACTAACTTGGAGCTTTCATTAATAAAAATGCACATTCTGGGTGCAGTGGGAAAAATTAGAAGAATGTTATTCTCCAATACACTATTTCCCTATGTAATAACATGGAAAACCGATTTTGCTATGCGAAGAAGACAACAGGTTAAAATACAACTTTTTAAGTGCAGAACAGTCAGTGGGTTTTAATATTTAATTATTTGTCATCTCAGATAAACTTAAATGAAAGGTAACTTTTGTAGACCACATCACTGAATTAGTATTCCTAAAATTATTTGTTACCATGTGTTTAGTCTGCGTATACGTTTAAAACGTATTGTTATAAAACTAAATGATTTAAAATCATTTAAATAAATTTAAGTAAGGTTTGCTGTAAACCAAAACTAATGGAGAAATTTCACTGAATAGTTTCTGATAGACGCGAAAAATTTGCAATACTATTATTGATGTCAATGATGCTTGATTAATTTCAGTAACTGCTACTACGTGAAATTAATAAAGAATTGATACTTTATTGTTTAGAAAAAGCATAATAATCATAATATTATTGATTTCAATAATTTTCAATTAATTTTAGCAATATGTTTTAATTTAAATAAAAATGATATGCTCTGAAAAGCAAAACTAATAAGGTAAAGATGTTTATTCGCTTAAAAAATGGTAAAGAATCACCATACTATTATTGACGCCAATGATGCTTAATTAATATTAGTAACAGGTACTAATTGAAATTAAATTTATTTATGTACTTAAAAGCAAAACTAATGGAGAAATTGTATTCATTCGTTTTAACGAAATATAAAAAGAATGCCACACCGTTATTGCTGGCAATGATGCTTAATTAATTTAAGAAATAGCTAAAAAAAGTACACTATATTCTAGAGAGTAAAATTTATGTTGAAATTTTTAATTCATTTCGAAAAAGGGTAAGAAATCACTACACTATCTGTTGACGTCAATGATGCTTTTTGTTATAACGATAAATTTACGTCATATGTACTAAAAAGATAGCATGTGTCATAAATAGCAAAATTAACTGAGATCTGTTTAGTTTTGGCAATATGCGCAACTACTACTATTTTAATGAGTCCAGTTTGAGTAGGTACCAAATATACTAATATAGGCACAAATTATTATATTCATACGATCGTACCTATCAAAACTGCGTTACTGCTGCGTAGTTTTAATATACATCCAGTGGAAAGAGTGTCTTAGGGATCTTTCAAAGTGGATCAGAACAGGAGAAAATTGCATGACAGTGGTGCATTTTGATCACCATGAGATGGCCTTGAGCAAGAGCATCATTATAAATGATATTGAATACAGTTAATCTTTATTTTGATTTGATAATTAACTAAAAGAGTGAATTGATTAATTTAATAACGTATAGCTACGAGGAAGGTCAGAAAATATTGAAGACGAAAGAAAATTAAGTTTTTTAGCTTTAAGCTTCATTTGTGTCAGCACATGTCCTTCAGTATTGGGGACCATTTTGCAGTGTCGCTCAAAACTGATTTATGGATCACTTATTTTTTAATTTTTATCCGCTACAAAAAGCAGATATTCAGCTAGTAAAAAGTAAGTAGGGGAGAGTGGGGCCGGTCAATTGTAACATTGTACGATTGTAACAGAGCAAAAATTTCGAGTGTCTAGTTCTAGATTTGGTTCCTAGGTGGCGCACAAGGTGTATCTAATAAAGTACTTTTTTTGATATTAGAATATTATATCGTAACAAAGTAATTTTGTTCAAACGAATAAAAATTATTAACCGAATATGTAAGTGGACACCTTAATTAACATTTCAATAAAAAAAATTAGTTTTGTTAATTAACTAGCATTGTTTTTAACAAATGAAGCTAAAATGGCGTCTGGGGGACGATTGTAACAATAAGTAAAGGTACGATTGTAACAGCTGAAAATAAATAATCTTATGTTTACAAACCATTACTTAACTCTTTAAGAACCACCAATAGTTCCCTATATCATTTATATTATGTTGCATGTGCATTATTTTATTTGTCACCTTTCACAGCATAAATTAAAATTTTTAATCCCCCAAAGTTAAAAGTTTAACCCTTTAGGTCTCTGCTCATTATTATTTTTACGCCTGAAATATCACTATCATTTTGATCGATAAAAAAATATATCACAACTATGATAATATGTATGTAACTATGTTTTAGTTGAATTTATGAACTGTTACAATTGACCCCGTAAGTATAAAGACAATTGTAACAAGTGCACGACTGTCAAAAATTGTTAATAACTAATATAATAACATTTAAAATATGGTTTTTTTTTCAGTAGAGGATAATCTACTTTACTCGACTGTCAATTAATACTAATAATATATTGGGTTTTTGTTAGTTAAAAATAGTTAAGTTCAAAATTTTATAATTGCCCCCACTCTCCCCTATCAAATGTACGAAATCAAGAGATTCTCCTTATGTTCAAATTTTTTGAAGATATCTACAATATAAGCTCCTATTATATTCGTTAAAAAACTTATCTAAATGAAATAGAACATTCATTTCTCTAAACAAAACATTTATTTTCAATAAACTGATAAAATACTAAATTTAATATATTACCACCATGTCCAAATATCTTTAAACATTTCAATGACTGAGTCATTTAATAAGATTTTTACACCATGTTAAAATGCACAAATTCAAATGTTATTTTTATTCTATTTGAAATTCATAAACATCCATAACAAAAGAAATTTTTACGTCAAAACATAGTGATACTAACAAGCCTTAAAAAGCGGATCGAAAACATAAATTTAAAAGAAATCATTTGTCAAAAGATATCTTACTTATTTTTGAACTTCATACGTTCAAAATTTAGTTAGAGTATCTTAACTGTTCATTCTCGGCATCTGAAGCCTTCGAAAATCTAATTTAAAATGGATTTTTAACGAGGTAAAATCTTACCCTATTCAAAAATTTATTTTCATCCTTTTCTTTAAATGCATTTTCTAAAGAATTCAACTCTTAGATGTACAGCTTTTGTTTGATTTTGTCTTGCGTCTGCAGATAATGTTTTATGTAAATTAAATGCCCGGTGCAAGGCGCGCCTTGAAATAACTTCCAACGAACGTGACTCGCAAAGATTCTGCATGCTATCGTTCGGACACAGAACATGTCTTTAACTTCTCTTTTTTTTCTCTTCTGGATGACATGAATAAATCATCAATTAGGAAAGGCAAATAACAAATGCATCTAAAAAAACTTCCTAGAATATCTGAAAAGAAGATAGGAAATCTGAAAAGAAAGTTTTTCTTCATTCAAATAATTGCATGCTTATTCAAAAGAACAAATAAATTTTCTCAATAGTACATAACACAATTATTTATGCAGATGAGGTTACCTTTAGAATAATGAATGAGTTTCTTTTTCAAGTTGCTTTTTGAATTTTTTTTTTGCTTCGTGTTTGTTGATTCAGAATCAATTGTGTGGAAAATCGTTTTACTTATGTTTTTGGCACGAGAAAAATGACTTTCGAATCATATTAAATGTTACATAAATAACACTTAAGCTACTTTACATATCGAGAAATAAAGTGAAACTATTTTTCTTTCCTTTATTCAAATAACCAAATGATAGATACTGGTTTGGTTCTGAGATAATAAAAAAAGTCTATGAAAAATAACCATAGGAATCTATGTATATAATTTTCGCTTTTTGAAGCATATATCTTTGTCAGGATTTTGTTGTTGTAGACAATATTAGTTTGGTTGAAATTGAAATAAACAAGTAATATATTTATTTTTTTTATCAAATATTTATATTTATCGAAGGGTTAAAAAGTCGTCAAAACTCGTTTTAAAGTGCATACTTTTTTGCGAAATTTTATATATACTAAGAATGCTCAGCATTGTAGTCTTGCAATTTTTATTACAACTCAGAAGGTAAGGACGCATTGGGATTAAACACTGGAGAAAAATTGTCATCATGATGGATTTTTTTAATGGAACTTACATACATTTGTGCTATATGAAGAGGAAAACCGCAAAAGTCTCCCAAGATTAGTATGACAGCCAAGGGATTCTGTCCCATGATCCGCCTGCCACCGAGGATAGTTGATGAGCACTGTGATGGGTTTGAGTTGGGAAGCAATTCCATTGAGATTGAGTCGCCTAACTGGAAGGAGAGCGTTTTGTTCTCTGAGCCACCGCTGCTTCAACTTAGAGTTAATACAAATGCAATCAGCCATCGCTTATTTAGAGAAAAATAAACTAAGTTATAAATATTTTTTAAATACCAATCTAAAATATTCATTTACTTTCGTTACAAATACCGGTTTTCTTCTGTGCTTTTTAAAATGATTTATTTGTATTCAAAATGCATACTTTTTCAATTCTTTCTGCCCTAAACAGTTTGAACAAAAAAAAATATCTCATGCTTTAACTTCCCTTTCATTACATTAGCTAAACTTAGAAAGACCTTTTATAAAGTAAGACAGGAATTAATTTGATTATTACCGACCCGCAAAGGATTAGTGGAATTATTTGTATCAATTTGCTTTCTCTCGAAATCTTACTCCAACTTTGCTACAGATGATGGAGGCTAAGCAATAACTAATTTCACACATCTTCGAATGTTTGGGGGAAAATAAGGAGATAATAACATTTACCCTTGGTAAAATAAAATTTACCCGTCGATTAATCGGCACAGTTCAGGCCAATATAATTGAAGAAGTTCATATAAATTGATATTGAGTTTGATTTATGCTATCAATAAATTTGTAATAATGAAAGAAACCTGCCGTCACTAATTATTGAGAGAGAAAGGAGCAAACCTCTAAATATTTAGCAAATAATAGTCTAAAATATTTATTAACTTTAGTTACTTTTGTATTTTTTTAAAAGAACTTATTTAGACTCTAAATAAATTGCTAAAATCTTTTTTGAGCAAAAATAAAATTGATAAGATGTTTTAACCTCTTTTTTCATTACATTAGCTAAACTTAGAAAGAGCTTTTATACAGTAAGACCGGAACTAATTTGATTACAAATTGAATACCGAACACCAGAGGGTAAGTGAAACTATTTATATCAATTTGCTTTCTCTCGAAATCTTACTCCAACTTTGCTACAGACGATCGAGGTTAAACGAAAAGTAATTTCACACATCTTCGAATGATTGGTCCAAAGTTAGGAGCTAATACCATTAATCTTTGGTAAGAAAATTTTACCCGTCAATTAATCGGCACAGTTTCGGCCAATCTAATCGGAGAAGGTCATATAAATTGATGTTGAGCTTGATTTATCATTACTCAACTCACAAATACCGACTAAATGTCATTCGAGCAGATAATTATATCGTTAGTCAACTTAAAGTAAATGATTTAATTTTATGCTTATATAACTTTGTTGTGTAATTTATTGACGTAAATCCTTTAGGCTTCGAACAGAAGCTGCAAAAGTCAATCTCACTTGTGCATGTCTAATCACTGTGAATAATGAAATTAAGTTTCGGCTCAGGGAGATGACTTAATTGTTTATGCGAGGAATAATGTTTCCAGAAGTAATGTCATTTTGTCAATGCCGTTACATGAATCCTTATTAGTAAAAGTTATTAATATGTTTTGTTCATGTAAATCACCTCTACCATAAGTAAAAACACTGCATTTATTTGAAAGTGGCGAACTTAGCTAAATTTCTACTATAAGCATATCACGCCACTTGGGAGATTGAATTATTTACTTAATCTTATGTTTATATACTGGAGTAATACTAATGAATGGAATTAGCTTGAAACTAATTTGAAAATTAAGAACAATAAGATTACTTAAAACAAATCAAAAGAAGAAATTATATTCCGGACGCATAGTAAAATGCTCAGTTCATTTTGAATGAAGTGTAATTACTTTTTAAATCTGTACTAAATTGTTCCATCCACTGATCATGTTTTCTTCGTAATTATTCTTTCGTTAATCAACTGATACTCCAAAGTTAAAAATTTTTCATTCATACACAGAGAGAAAAAATTTGGTCAAAATTACCCGAATGTGGTAACATTTGCTGCGTTTTTGTCACTATTTGAACACCAAAGATCTCAAAATTTTTACTAAAGCGCTTTTGTAATGAGTTTCGTAAAATAAAACATGAAATATTGTTCTATAACATGTGAAAAAGTTTGGAAAGGAAGGTAAGATTTGGTAATTTTACTATGATGGCTTAGAGTATGCCATGTAAACCATGTAATAAACCAAATTAATGGTTTAGATATCGCATTTTATTCTTATTTTTATTACCAGAATCTGATTTATTTTTCACCAGAAATGACTCAACAATACAATACGGGAATTTGCCAGATTTTTTCTCTCTGTGTAATATCCCATAGTTTTATTTCATTCTTTCCTTACATGAGTGGTTCTACTAGTCACGTTTCCAATTCATTGAGAAAAAATGTAAACCTTATCATTTTGATCGGTAACCATATTTTGGTTTTAAATGTTTTTCGTACTTAGTTACTATAAGAATTAGTTCAATATTTTTTACCAGAGACATTACTTATTAATAATTCAAAGATCATTTTATAAATTCTTTTTGTAAATTAATGTAAATACAATTTCAAAATTTAAAAGCAGCATATTAATTTTTGAAACATTTTATTTTAAGTTTTTTCGTAGTTAAAATGTTAGCATGAGAGCTTCCTTAAACTAGAGCGAATATGTTTCTCTTTTATATTTGATGCTTTCTCATTGGGTTTGTAGAGGTAAATAACGCATGGTAAAAAAAAAATCCCCGTGAATAACATTAAATTTCCAATTAGCATCTGGTTTGGTGAATCAATCTAGAAGCTCTATTTGAAAAGCGAGCAAAAGTTTCTGTTGGCTATAATTGACTAGTATTGAAATCATCCCTGTTTACAGTTTGTATCCTTGGCGATCCAAGTTCCTTTCCTCTTTTATGAGATTGGAATTGGACGTGATGTAGGAAATGGATAGTATCATTCAAAATTAATGAATGAAAATACTGTATTCGAGGAAATCGTAATGAAACGGAATAATAAATCTTTCCATTTTGGCTGTAGATTGATTATTTTGGAAAACCTTTTATCTACAATTAATTAAAACAGAATATTTATAATAATTTTGCCTTTAGGAATTCTTTGAAGTTTTAAACAGCCGACAATGATTTTCTCATCATGGAATGCTTTCATGTTCGTAATATGCACATTAAAGAAGCATTTATTTCTGAACAACTCTAGGATTTTGCTGCCTAATTATGAGGTCCTGGTATAATTATAATTTGTAAGTACCAAAGAAATGTAAATAATATAGAGATAATTCAATTACACTTAATTAATAACTTAATAAGGCGAGCAAATGTCCCATGAATTTCATAAAAACACGAAATGTATGCATATATATATATATACATCACATACATATATATTAACATTTCTTCAATATACGTCAATATACGCATATACTTGGGGGTAGAGAATCTTTCGTGAATAATTAGGTTTTAATTTAATTAAATAAATATTAAATTTCATTTTTTAAAACTTTTTCACTAGTTATTTTGATTCCTTTGCTTCAAAAAAAAATTATTATTTATTTTTATTGATATATTTAATCACTTTTCTCCGAAAGTGCATTTGTTATTTGTCAAACTACGACTATTACCAAAAGTTTCTAATAAATAATGCTATTTATATGCTCCAAATTAATCCTTAAAACTAACATTAGCTATCCACTACACAAAAAAAATCTATACACATGTATCTATTCTCCAATGACTTGACTTACATCTGATTGTTCTTCTGTTACAAGCCAATTTGATATATNTTATTCACCAACTTTGCATCAATAAGCAAATATAAATTTAAATGTCCGTAACGGGTTAGTATAAACGTAAGAGAAGTTTAACCCGCCATCTATATATATATATATATATATATATATCCACCTTATATGCATTTGTATATTTTGCTTTTTTATTTATTTTGCTCCTTTCACTTGCTTTACTGTTAACGAAAAAAAATTTGACCGTATTGATTTTTAGCTTTCTACACGTTGTATTATGTATATTGCTTCGGTGATATTGATGCAATATCACAAGAGCATCACAGATATGAACTAGTGGATAGAGAATTTTTCTCGATCAATGGGATCTTATTTAATTCATTGAATATTTCTTTCCATTTTTTTCCCTTTTATTTAATTATTGGTTTCATTTCATTTTGTAAAAAAAATATTACTTATTTTCATTGATATTTTTGATCGTTTTTTTTTCCGAAAATATATATTTTTATTTGTCAAACCACGTCTAATACCTGAACTTTATAATAAACAATTCTATAATTTATGTGCTTCAAATCAATCCTTAAAACAAACATTAGATATCTAACGTACAAAAAAAATATATCTACTGTCCAACTTCTGACTGTCTGACTTACGTCCGATTGTTCTCCTGTTACTTGTCAATTTGATCGACTATCTGCCATGAAATATGGACTACAGAGATATATCATTTCTTCCAACTGTCCAATCGGTACACTTTCATCAAGTATGAAAGTAAGAAAAAAGGAAAAATATATAACCAAGGATTGGCGGATTTTACAAGCAAGTTTCATTTTCTTTGAGCAAAGCCTATTCCATGGATTCCTGGTAGTGCGCTGACAAATGTTATCTAACTGAAACGCACAATATTTTCCGACATAGAAATCGATATTGTTTGGAACGAAATATGAAAGCAAAGCTAAGAAAATAGCAACAGAACTTTTCTTTCTGCTAGCAGTGAGGAAAAGATGATGATTTTCAATCCCTTTTCCAATTGAAGTATGGTAGAACAAGACAAAAACTGTATATAGGAGGAATGTAGATATGGAAAAGAAAAATGTTGCGTTTTCTTGCTTTTGATTCAAGCAGAGTAAATGTTTCGGTTATTTGCGTGATTTTTAATATAAAGCGTAGAGAGTTGTTGTAAATACCTCAAAACAAAACTCGATATAATTCCGGGTCAAAATAATAGGAAATATATAATATTTTTCTACTGTTCCTACTGTTGTACATTTCCTTTGATAAGATATAGCACTTTCTGTATAAGATTATATTGATTGAAAAAAAAGAAAACCAACTTACTATTTGAATTTAAGTTATAAATCTTCTTACTGATCTTCTATCTTAAGTTGGTTAATTGAGCAAATTAATAAAAATAATTAGATAAAATAATTAGTTGTATATTTAAAATGCTTATATGTCAGTGATGCAGGTAGATATTATATCAAATAGAGTCATAAATGAATCTGAATTTAAAAAAAAAAAAAGCAAATTATAAATTTTTTAACGATACTAAAGTTTCTAAGTTGGTTATAAACATACATGGCAGTACTTTTACTTTCGTTACTTGTACCGCCGTTACAAGTAAAAAGTACGTACTTTTACTTGTACTTCGTTACTTTTTAAATTNTTTTTTAACAGTACTGAAGTTTCCAAGTTGGTTATAAATGATAATCGATTTCAAAGGAATAAGGGTTTTGTTCTTTTTCTTATAATAAAAGGGCAGCAATCCGTTAGTTCCGGAATCTATATATCGCATCAGCAGACTTAGGCACTGTCGTCTATATCTTTTAATGTTTGTGGTCTATAGCTATGATCGATATTTTTAATTCAAGAAGAATTTCAGGACTTGTAAGTTGTTCTTTCTTTCAAGTGACCCCATCAAAAGAACCCGTAAAGGTGAACATGATCACAATCAAACTATTGGGTTTGATGAACTCTTGCCCTCCCGAAATAACATCGAATTGGAAACTTTTCTCCCAAATAGGTGAAGCGCATTCTTTTGGGTTATTACAGAACAAAGCGAAAAGTGCTCAGATATTTTTCGAACTAATGATTGAAAAGGAAACGATTGTTGTTAGGTTGACGCGTTGATTGACATAATTGGCGTGATTGTCAGAAATGTCTGCTCACATAGGATGGATTACAGAATTTTCAATTTTATAGTCATGAAGGAGGTTTTGATATAAAAAAGAGTGAAGTCAATCAGTAAATAGAATTAGTAAAACTGAAGATATTTTCGAACTAATAATTTGGTAGGATTATCTTTCGCATCTCCAAATATAGTACACAATTTGAAACCCTTTTCTCGACTTAAATCCTTGCAAAGATATGTTTTCTCTGGAGTTACTTAATGAGAAGAGCCTGACCATAAGTCCTCAAACCATTCCTTAACTTAAAAATACTATTACAACTGTTGTCGACACGGTTGGCTGCGATCATTGATATATATATATA
>NC_092208.1:20109207-20151690 GCF_043381705.1 Parasteatoda tepidariorum
AATTAAATCTCGAATAGGGAAGTATATATATATATATATATATGATTAAATTTATCATAACTCTTATTTGTTTAAGAATTCTTGTTTGTTTTAGACACTAACCACAAGAAGGTCCCTTAAATTTACATTTTGTTTGAAGCTCATTCAAAAAGCATAGCGTAAAACTAAAAGTTCTGAAAGCTCAGATTTGTTTAGTTAGATGATTGCTTTCAAACTTAAAAATGCAAACGAACCAAACAAAGATGAAAAGAATCAGCAAATCATCAACTGAGTAAATATAAATTGAATACATTAAGAGAGATGAATAGAAAAATAGACAATCAGAATAAAATATTTATTTAAAATTACTTTTTATTAGCATGAAAATATTCAAACAATTCCATAGAATATTCAGCACTATTAATTCTTCAGATTCGAGCACCGAAACACTTTTAAAATAATTAAAGATAAACATTTGTTTGATTCCCAAACTTTTGAAATTTTTATAAAATTAGAAATTATAAAATTATTCGGGACGTAATGATACCTTGAGATGATTTTTATAACTCGCAAACATTTTATCATAACTGATTGTGAAATATTTTTATGACTAAAAATTTTAATTTAAAGTGAAAAATGATAAACTTAGGTTTAGTTTGCATTGCAAACAATAATTTGCTAAAATTTAAAATAGATTAATCATTGCAAATTTTCTATAAAAATTTAACGGCAAAGGGATAGAGAGAAAGATTAATTTTATTCTGGTTTTTTATGAGTATGAACAATTTTTACCTGATACATCATGTATTAAAATATAGATACACATTTATATAATTTTTTTTGCAGAAGTATTATTTAGTTTCTTTTGTCTCGAGTGAAAGGAAACCATAAAATTGCCCTAGAGGCCATTTTCTGGAACAATGGATCCCAATTAATTTCGGCTGTGAGCCTTCTTATAGCAGAACTCCTAATAACTTGAACAAATTTCAAGAATGTACTAATTAGCCAAATACTATTAATTGCTTTGAAAATAAGTAATGATCTAAATTGTACAATTTATTATGAAAATATACCGTGTATGACTGAAGAATAAAATGTTTTTAACAAATCGCTTCTTCAATATTCGTCTTAAAATTAGATTTTATTAACGAAACTTGAATTCACTGGTTTAGAGAGACATCTAGTCAAGACTTTAATTCAATTTTAGTGCGAGGGAAAACTGAAAATTAATAAACTGAAACATAGTTTCCGCTAAAATTAAAATGAAAGAGAACAGAAACGAAATTTGAGAGTGATTATCAGACATCAATTCGATTTTACTGGAAGCAAGAGGTGAAAATGATTAAGCTGAAATATAAGTTTCCGTTAAAATAAAACGAAAGAGAACAAATAAAAAGTTGAGAATGATTATCAGAAATCAATTCAAATTTATGCAAGGGAAAACTGAAAATGAATGAACTGAAATATAATTTAACTTAAAATGAAAACGAAAGAGAACAGAAAAAAAATTAATATGGTTATCAGAAAAACGTTCTTCATTTTTAATTAGTTTTCTTCGATGTGAAATACTTATGCACGTGACTGTGAAATAATAAAAGCATATCTCTTCCAATTTCCTTCATTATATTGTTATTTGAAAAACAGTGTTGCGAATTTTCTTTCTTCACTTATTTTGGCACTATTTTTCTCTTTATAATTCCAGGATTTGAAATTATAACTGGTTAAAAAATAATTTTTCTCGGAACCTTTGGGTTCCGTGGAACACCATCTTTGAACAACTGTTCTAAAGTTTTTCTAAAATGATAATTTTTATCTCATCGTCAAGTTAGAAAAGAAAATGTAGTTTTTGGGTATATCTTGGAGTCTAATAAAATAAAGTGTAAAAAAATATTATTCAGCCGAGTAGATTTTCTAAACGTTTTGTTGACAGATAAAAAAATGGTTGAAATAATACTTTTATGGCCTCATTGAATAGAAAAGCTAAATTCCCACATTACCAAGTTATCCGAATGAAATCCTCGCTTAGTTCGGATAAATTCTGGCACACTACAAACATTTTCTTTTCGAGTCACAGAATAACTGCAAGACCCTCAAACCCTAATTTGCAACTAATCGTCTTCCCGGGTTCAGGGAAAGTCTTTCCAATAATCCCTGGCTTCAACCTACATCGGATAAGAAAGTCAGATAAGCCACTATGTATTAGAATCAGGTAACTTAGAAATACACGAAATAAATGCTATTAATAGCCTTGTATTAGCGTGTGACATTCAGTTATGCAATTCCACAGAGAATTCAGCTATTCTACTGGCTTAAGTTGTTAACTTGAATACAAATTGCGTAATGCCTAGTTATGGAAATATTAATGAAACAGGCTGAGACATTTCATTTCGAGACATGTTAAGTTTGTATTTTATGGCTTAGCAGCTTTCTAGATTTCAGAGTACAATTAAAAGTAATTGAAATTTACATTTTTTTTAAAATAGTAAATGAAAGTAAATAAGTGAATATTATCGCATTGCCATATTATATAAAATTTGAACATTTTCGTAATTATTTCTTAAATTATTGTTTTTATAATTTATTATTTTTTTAAGATATTTTGATTTTATTAATATTCAGCGCTGTTATTAGTTTCATTATATGATTCGATATATTTCGTTTCGATATGTGATTGTGATGTTTTCCATGGAAAAAATATTTTTTAACACAACTTTTTAGAGATTTAGGTAATAGGAAAACAACCCTTAATCATCAGTAAATAAGCTCAACAATATTTTTCTTTCAAGTTAAACAAATTAACTTATTCAAAATGAAATATTAGTTGTTAAATTGTATTTGTGTCAAAAATAATTATATTTTGCCAGTTTGTGAACGATGTTGGCCTCGTGATTTTTTTTTTGTGTCGCAGTATATATCTTGGTAAGAGATCAATGATTAGTAATTTCTAAAAATCATCACAGCCAGTTTCAGTTATTTTTGAAATTATAATTTAATAAAAACAAACCAGCAATTTCGTAATTACGTAGTGCTTTCTGACAGGAATAACGTCTCAGCTAAAAACAAATCTCGTTTTACAGTTTAGTTTAAAAAATAATAAATTCACTGTAAAATTTAACAATTCATCTATATTATTCCGAACATTTTAACTATTATAAGAAGCACACAGACTGTTTTCTTTAGTTAGAATGTGAGCTACTTGCTTTTCATCAATTTTAAATAATAGATTAAAATTCAATTTGAGTTTTGGCAATGTCAGCATCAATATTTAAGCTTATATAAATAATATATATGGCTTAAAAAAGGACTTTCACAAAATTAAATTTATAAAAAAATAGAGATTAGAAAAGAAATTCATTTTCGAAAAGTTTTAACTTTGAGTACATAAATTTAAAAATATGTATATTTACGAATAAAAACTTAATTTATAATTTATATGGTACTGTTATAAATAAAATAAAATCTACATAGAATATTCAATGATATTTTTAAGAATTGCTTTTGACTAATCAAAAATTAGATACATAAGAGTACATTAAGAACTGTTTTATACATTAAGATAGATAAAGTACTTAAAAAAAATGTTCTCAATAAAGTATTCCCGTGCTGACACCATTAATGAAAAAAAAATTAATTAATATTTTTCCATTATGTAAAACAGATTTATTAGATTTGCAAATTTAAAATTCTTTTAATCAAATCAATTTATTCCAATCCCTAGAACTTTAAAACGCCGGGAAAAAAATTTTATTCTAAAGAATTTAAAACTTTTGCTCAAGTTAAAGGAGTGACTTTTATTTTGCGAAGGAAGAGATAAAGCAAGTAATTTAACTTTTCGATAGTGCCTCTAACTTCAAAATGTTGAAATCTTTGAGCTCCTGGGCAAGCATTGAAAACAATGCAAGTATTCCAAAAACGGTCGAAATAATATTAACTGTAAGACTAAATGTAATTACTTTTGGGATTCACATGTCTCACAAGCATTAGCTCTTATGGAAAAAGAATAGGAAAGCCACATCAATATATTTACAAGGAAAGTGGTTTGATTACTATCATTAAAATAATAGATGTAACGTTCGTGTAATATGTTTAGTGTTTAATGAAATTCGTAGAATAAATTAAACATTTGTTTTCTGTAATTATATTTATTAAAGTCTCTTCATGGTGGGGAGTTAGCAATCATAAATAACATGATGTGGATTTTGTAAGTTTAAATAAAGATGTAATAAATAATTGATATTTAATTTTTCAAATAAATGATTACAAATGTAATTAAGAGGGTAAATGGATCGCAATTATTATTTTTTTTTACTATAAATAAAAAATTCATCAAAGTATACGTTTTTATTTCATATAATAAATAATGTACTCTCAAATGCGAATAATAACTGATATAGTCTTAGTCCAAAGAATGTAAGTTAATATTTTGATGCCTAAATTTAATCGAGTTGTCGTAGTTATCACCATCACTAATCCCTTCAATCAAAATTTGAGTCTACGTAACGTCACTTTGTATAAAGTAATCAGACATAAACTGAGGGAGATGTGGTTGATTACGTTGTGCACTGTAATAAATACTGGCACGTTAAAAAATAGTGGCATTTTATAATAGAATTTTTGTAAATTTCGCAATGATATTTATTTAATTGAAGGAATTCATTGATTTTGCTGTAAATGTTTCTGTAAAAAATTACGGTATATCTGATTATTTGCTCCGTAAAACTTTACGGTAAAAATAGATTTTATGGTAAAAAGTACTGGCGACCTGAGTGCCAGTAGCTTTTACTGTAATTTGTTCCGATATCTTTAACAGACTGGATTTTCCTTACCTAAACAAAAACTCAGGAGGCAGAGAGTGTTAATGAAAATTTGGTTTCTCCACAAACTTATTAGAAATCCTTATTTTTGAATGTGTTTAGATTTCTTTTGGTGGGCGGTAAATACTATTTTTCTTGATGCTTAACGTTATTGAAATTGCAATGTCCCTTATTACGATGCTTTTTAAATCATTTTACCTACACTTTGATCTAAATAAATTTTTTGCCATGATTAAAAAAATTGCAATATTTTATGTTTACACGCATCTGTTAGCTGTAATATTTAGCAATAGAATGGTGTTAAACTGTCTTAATAGTAATCATTTAGCCTGCATTTAAAAATACGAATGTTCTATGACTTTTATCCAACATAATTTGGATAATAATCTAAAGCTATGTAGAAAGTATCATTTGTAGTACAAAACCAGAAAAGTATCTGAATTTCGTAAAAAAACAAAACAAAATCTATCATTACGAAGCTTAAAATTTAAACTTAAATAAATTTTGATACTTTGAATTTTTCCAGTCGATGAAACTTTTATTATATTTTATATAGTTTTCTTACGAGTCCCATTAATGTCTTTAATATCCATTTATAATGCAAATATTCTACATAATTTTCTTACCTCATCAGTTTTTCTTCTTTTTCAAGACTTTGTTCTAAATATGCCTTGTTTAAATAGCATTAATGAGATTATGAAGCGTAAGAAAAAAAAGACTTTTTAAATATTCTCCCTTTAAAGAAATGGATATTTTTAAAACATATATTAACAATGTGTACTAAGTTTTAATTTGCTTAAAAGAAACTTTGTCAGATAATTTTCGGTTAAAAAATCAATTTTATTTTTTTTGCGATTATTTTTGAGACAATTAAACACAATAATTCTGTTGTTTTTGACAAATAATATTTATGAACCTTTGTGTAAATGATATTTTTAAAAATATAGCATAATAATATGAAATAATAATATTTAATTTTATTAATTAATTGTACTTAATTAAATTAGCTTAAATTAATTAGTTTAATCTTATTAGTTTTAATTAATTAATTAATTTAATTTAGGTAAATTAGTTAAAAAAAATTCCCTTCTTTACAAATCGGCATAAATTTTCAAATTACAGTAAAATTATTATCAGACCAGCAGTTCATAAAAGGAAAAAAATGAAGTTCAAATAGAGAAATTAAGAAATGAGAACGTTTTAACTGATAGAAATTTGTTTTCGTAAAGAAATCAAGGAACATTTTAATTTTGAAACCACAATTTTTTTCTCGGTACTTTTACTTATTTCCAAAATGCTCTTCTAATTTATTCCTAACTGTTTAAAAAAGCTTTTCATTGTATAATATGAAATATTTATCTCGAAAATGTAAAAATAATTTGTAAAAAAAGATATATTCACACTAGTTTTGTAGAAAATTTAAAAATCAAGTCAAAACTAAAAATTTATTTATCACTAAATAATTCCCGTTATTTTCATAATTATTTGAAAATTAGATACATTTCAGGACGACAGTTCTCTTTAAAAAATCGCAAAATAATATTTTTGTCAGATGCTAGAAACATCAAAATAAATGCTTTATCTCACTTTTCATACAAACGCAAGATTAAAAATGTTCGCAAGGAAATGCAATCTTTCTTCGCGCGTTTTTGAAAAATGCTCCAGTTTCATGCCACTCAAATATTTATAGTTTATTCTTTCAATTTTTGTGCAAATCTTCCTTTCAAAATGATTTCTGAATCTCTAGAAAAAGATAGGGTGAAATTCTACTGTGGAATAAAACCTGCAGCAGTTGCCTGTCTATTTCTCGAAATGTAATTTACGTGTCGTTTTCTGGTTTATGAATACATTCGTAAAAATTTTCCAACATCTTACGCAAACAGACTTTAAATTTCAGACGTAATATCTTTGGAATGATATTTTTCTCAGGGCGCAACTGAAACAAAACGTCACATTCTTGGCGTCGTAAAATGTGAAGGAAAATATAAAAGGGTAACGTTTTACTGCATATCAGTTTTCTGCTCGGTAATCCTAAAAAAAAATATTTCTAAGGAAGACATGAAAATTAAAATTTATTTTGAAGAAAGAAAGCACCTTTACACTCCATTGCTTAAATCTACTGTTAAATAGAAATAAATTAAATTGTCTCAATTATCAATATTCAATTCATTATTCTAATAAATTTTCATAAGCCAATTACGTAATCAAAAGAAAAATAATTTTCCTTTCTTCATTTAAAAGTATATTTTTCCCCATTACAATTTATACTTTCCCTATCGTCCATACTTTTATCAAGTACATATTTATTTATTTTATATGCACACGCTTTACATTATATGTTCCTTATATCTTCCTCATATGTTATATGTTTTATATTATATGTTCCTCGTATTTTCCTTTAATGTTCCTCATATGTTATATGTTTTATATTATATGTTCCTTATATGTTATATGTTTTATATTATATGTTCCTATAACACCGAAAGAAAATAAAGTATTCTCTCAACTGCCAGCTCTGAGGCAGGAAGTCATAGAGATTGAAGCTCCACTATTTCAAAACCAAGTAGTAATGTTGTAGTAATGCTGCCCATATTATGCAAAGGCCGCTTTTACTTCTCAAGCCAGCTAGTACGCATCGACCTGTAGCTGGGTAGCATCGAATCCAAGTCCTTCGCATTGAGAGGCTAGTGCCCTTAAAACTCTCTTACATGAATTAGATCCGTAAGCTGACAAATGAATTAACTCTCCTGTATAGTAATAATTCAGTTAAATCTCCTTTGTAATTATGATGAGTTAATGAGTTAAGAGATTGAGTTAACTCTCCTTTATAATAATAATTTTACTAATGTAGACGAAAACTGCACCAGGATAGACTGATTGGTAGAGCATTGCCCATGTTCAAAAGATTATGAGTTCGAACCCCACTGGCTGAAGACTCTCTGTGCACAAAATAATTATTGATGCAAGCCAAATTATTCGGGCTCACAAAGTCCTTCCAATTCCTGTAACAAATCAAGACATCAAGATCGGAGATTGGTCGTGGTCTGGTTCAGTTCAAAATAACGATCTGAGTATGGATATATAGTGTGTGAATATGCTCTTCATGTAAAACGGGCTGTGACTTATGTGTGTGTGTCATAAATCAAATGATTGGCCATAGATGGCGCCTCTGAAAAACAAGAAGAAGCTAACCCCTCTGTCTTAAAATAGGCTTATTGGTATTGGCAATTCACATAAGACAGGAGCAACAACAGACGTGCAATGTAACGTTTAGAATATGGTTTACTTTCTTAGTTAATTATTGGGAAACGTGGATATTACGTAGATGGTGTTTATACGATGTTTTAATTCGATAATTATGAGAAGAAATTGTTTACCATTTTCTTAGCATATAGCATATATTTTATTATATATATAAATACAATAAAAATATTTAATTATAAATTCAACCCAATAGTTACTAAAAATATCTGTTCAATTTTCGAACTATATTTATTCTAAAATCCCCCCAAAATGTAGTTTGACTTTCCTTTTCATTGATTGTGGTAAGTTTTAAGTATCATCAGTACGCCTCGATTAAGGACACCATGCCAGATGATATTGAAAAAAGTTAATCTTAATTGCGGAGGGATAAAGTTCTAAAAGCATGTTTTTTTATTCTAATAACGTAAGGCCACCAGAAAGAGCAGGGAATATTAATAATAAAAATGCATGGAGGATATTTTATCTTTGTTAATTGCGTTGGTATATGTCTTTCAGTTGTGTGCATGATTTCGTAGAGAGGATTAATACCAATTCATTGAGGATCTTCATATATATATTGTCAATAGTTCAATTCTTGTACAAAGAACGGGTATTCAGTATCATATGCGTTGATAGAGAATTGCCTCAATAGATCAACATTAAAATTCACGAATAGAAGCGATATCGTAGAATAGTGCATAGCACCCAACAGTGACGTAATGGTGATTTTTTTACGACGCTCAATGAAAACCCTTTAAAGCTGATGGGACACCGGTTTCCCTTTTATCTACTTTTTTCTGACATACTTACTAAATTAAATCATGCGAAGTAAAAACATATTTTTGTATTTTTTAATTATGAGAAGCTGTCCAATACCTTCTAAAAAACCTGTTAGATTTGGAGAATCATATATGTACTACAATATAAAATCTAAGGAAAAAATAATTTGAAAAAAAATCATTTATATTCCAAAAATTTATCAATAATTCATTTTGTAAGTCAAAGAGATTTCAATAAGGAATAGCAGTTTCTCTTATATCTAAATAACTGCAAATTTGAATAAAAATACTGTTTGGGAGTGAGCCGTGTTTGGAAGATTTTACCGTAAACGCAGAAAAAGGCACCGGTGTTTAATACTGTATTTCATAACCATTAATTATTAAAATACTAAATATAATATTTGTGAGTTTTTTGTATCTAAATTAATACAAAATATTGATAAAAATATGAAAAATATATTTAATAAAAATTCGGTATCAAAGGGTTAGGATTTGGTATTTTTGCTATGTAACACATTCAAAATAATATTTCTGGCATATTTGCAACATGAATTACGCTACATACATTATTGCCTCATAAATAATATCAAAGGTGTCTTAATTAGGTTATCTTATTTGTTCTCTATATTTATAGCATTCTATACTAAACATAGAAATATGTAGGTGTTAAAATTTTCTTTCTAGTTCATGAAAAAAACAAAAATTTGCAGTTTCATTTCTTTCAATAAGATGAAGATATTTAAACATTTTGCACTTTTGTTTTTCTTAATTCTATTTATTGTATAATGTGAGTTTTAAATCAATGTTGTAAATCAGTTTGGTTTAAAAAATGCTTCTCTTTCTCAAATGCAGCGAGAAAGACATTTTTAACATGAAAAAAATTAAAACTCATATTGGTTGCAAGTCTTTGTGTTAGCTTAATCCATAAATTATCGCTATTTATAATGTATCTAATACTGAGCACGATAATTTAAGCTGTATATAATATAATATGTTTTGTTAACGCATGTAGTTTCAAAACATACAAAGTATAATGGATAAACTGTTGGTAAATAAATGGAATAAATCAGAACAAAATATCGCTCCCATTTCTTGACATTTTAGATATACTGACTACATTGCCTCGTGGGTAATTGCCGGCACAAAATTCTGTCGTTACGATAGCACTAACACTAATGTATCTCATTTTAGTCGTGGACAATACTATGTTTAACAAGAGGGGTATGGCCAGAATAGCTAAGGGAATGGGCAGATTGCCAAAGGTATCTATTACCCTATGGTAAAAGAGGGCAATGGTCGATTTATGGGAGATGTTCTCATGTTGATGAAGCAATTTAAATTGGTCGTTGGGGCATAGGGACCTCTGATCTTAACTTTGGAGTATCAGGAGCTACCACTTCAGTTGATTCGATTAAGATAATTATGTCGAATTCTGTAAATGCGCTTAGTATTTATCATTCAGGATCGTTAACTTATTTTATGCAAAATCTATGCATTTCGATGCAGCAAATAAGATCACCAGATAGCATGATTACGATTAAAACTTTCAATTAATTGTCAATGCTTAAAATATTCCAATTTGCCGCACATGTTTAATTGATAATAATAAGACTTTTTTAAAAGACTAAATCTGTTGAAATAAATACTAATTTGAACTTGCCATTTAAAAGTTATTTTTTTAAGGATTAAATAAAGGCCTTTAAAAAATAATAATAACTCCAAAACAAAGCTTAAATGCTCCTATTATGTCCGATATTAGTTGAAATTACGTTTACGCTACCAAAAATACACTGTAAAAAAATTCCTGATCAAATTCCGGTAAAATGCACCGGCACTTAGGATGCCAATACGTCTTACCGTGGAATCTATTTTTCCCGGAACATGTTAAGGAACAAAAAATCTGATGTACCATAATTTTACAGTAATAATTACAGTAGAATCACTGACTCGCTTCAATCAAATAAATATTGCTGCAAAAATTACATTATGATATTTTATGGTTAAAATGAATTTTAAGTTAAAAAGGATTTTTTTTCGGATGATGCACTCAATCTGTCTCAACATTATACCGTAATTTGATCTGGATTTTTGTACACTGCAGTAGCTTTTACAAATTATACGACATATATTTCGTTTGCAAATCCTAAGACATGTATGAAACGAAAACAAATTACATTAAATTACAAATTTTTACAAAATTATCTTAAAAGTTTTTTTTTGTCACATTTATTTATTACATTTCATCCATCACATTCACAGAGTTTATTTATCACATTTTAAAAAAGTTTATTAAATAATAAACATTTTTTAAAATGTGATTCAGAGGATACTTAAGCACATATTAAGATAAAATACAAAATACCTTGACAATATCAATTAAATGTTGTGTTTTAAGATGTCAAGTAATTTCCCATATGGTATATATATTGATGTAACAAATGACATTTTATTTATTGGTAAAATATAATAAGCCATTTAAAACCGCTTTTCAATTTTTATATATTTATAGATTTTCTTTGAATTAAAACAGTTAACTAATGAAGTAAGTTAAAACTAGTTGCAACTAAAACAAGATATGATAAAGCAATTATTACTGTTTTCTTAAATCACGTAATAATTTAACTTGATAATTTCCTTATTCTCAAGTTAAATGCTAAGGGTTAATTAATATGGTTAATGGTTAATAAACTAAAAGAAAAGAAAACATCTAAATATGACGCCGGAAATTGGAAATATGCCATAAAAAGGAGAATTCCTAATTTGATATAACTTAAGAGCAAAATTATAATTACTGTAATTAATTATTTATTTTAAAAAATGTTTAATATTCTTAATTGTATTATTCTGTTGAAAAATAAAATCTTAAGAACAATCATTTATACTCATAGTTAAATGAGGCTAAAGTAAAAAAAAATAAAAATTGGGGACAAAATTTGCATTAGACATATTATTTCCGAGATCTTTTTTTAATGTTAAATAATATGAATTATGGAATTCAGGTAAAAATATATAGCATGTCATTTGCAAATAAGGTTAATATTTTTATTCACTTAAAAATGCATAATTTAAATGCAAATTTTTAATTTTATTTTCACATGACTTTCCCGCTTGAGCTTGGAGAAATTAAAATATCTATTTCTTCCAGATTTTTTTAAAGATTATTTTCTTATATTATGCTCATAATTTAAAATTATTTTTAACATTTTATATATTTTACTTAATTGTGTGGATGTTTTTATTTTTCAAAATTTTAATCTAGATCAACAAAGTTAATTCCCTAAATGATTAGAAGTTCACTGTAGACTCAAAGAGCTTAGGAGTAAGAAGATACTAAGTAACATTTTAGTTCATTTAGGAATTTCTTCTTTAGAAAAAAGAAAGCAACAGATGAAAGCTATTTACGAGACATATTCATTTCTTAAAATGATTTTTTCGCTTAATGAGCTGATTGCAACATTCAAGCTCCTTGTTCCCATGCCTCTGTTGAATCCGAATTTTGCACTTTTGATTCGAAAGTTCCTTGATACCTTCTTACACTAATTAATTCATTAACACCATGTAAGTTGGAGCAGAGTTGACCGCTAATTTACTCGGCCAGCCCCCTTTTTCTGAGATAAAGACCATGGGTACATAACTGTAACAATCCTCAACAAAATAAGTCGAGTAGGCAAAATTTATACTACCAGCTTCGTTAATTAATAAAAATATCCAGTTCTTACAACTATAATGGACAAAATTAGCAGAAGTCAACTGTTAACTTTCATTTTGTAAGGATTTCTAAATCAATTCGCATTGTAACTTTTTTTCTCTGGTGTTTACAGCATCAGAATATCGACACAAAGATCCCAGGTTCAAACTTAACTGGTACCAAACCACATCTCTCTCGAATTCTCTCCGCATTGGAAGGTCTGTATAATTCTCTCACTCCTTGACAGATGGCAGCACTACATTATTTTGCTTCATTTTCTTGATTCTAGAAACAAATCGTCCGAATCTCAAACAATATTAAGAACAACTATTACGAGCATAAAGTGTGGTGTAGTGATATATTTTAAGTGTTTTGTGGTGATATATTTTAAAAGAAAATATTTACCGGTGGAAAAGTATTTTTATGATCGTGATAACTTTACTAACTTAAACTTATTGTTAGTGACAAAAATATTTAACTCCAGTCACTGATGGTGATCTGTGGATGAAATGTTTTAGAGCAAATGAAAAATGTTAGAGGTAGTACTCATATATATAATACAAGCAACTAATAAATAACAAAACAATTATTATTTTTCTAAGTATGCTTCTCTATATAGAAAGAGGAATTATCTGCCCATCGAATTCATATGGTTGTTGTTAGGACTTAGTTTAACTTTTTGATATAGTTTCATCCATTTTAAATATCTTTGCTCCTTTTTAAGTAATATCAAGCTCATTATGCAATCTTGCATAATGAGCTTATCGCAATTGCGATTTTTTTTTGTATCGATCTACAATGTTGAATTTACATTTAGGCATACCTTTATCACTGAATTAAAGACTCAATACACCTCTTTGTGAATATACCTCTTTTGATAAGTGAATATACCTCTCTTATAAGACTTTGTGAATATACCTCTTTATTTCCATTTACTGATAATGGTGTTTTGGACATCTTGAGCTTATGAATAACGCTTTAGATTTTCTTTGAGCATAGAAATCTCTATCGAAAAATTCATCGTTTCCTTGGTGATATTCAATGATAAAACTAATTAGTGATTTCGCAAATGATTTATACGGAATGATACCCGTCTGACGATGGACTAATCGGGAAGACACTGTTCCCATAAAAACACCGAAGTCAAAAATCCCTGGAAGAGGTCACTGAGTGGGTGGGTGGCAACTTCGATCTGCGTGCGATAGGCCCAAGGGTGCTCCGTATCAATCCTTGTTAGACTGTTCTACCGCAAAGTGCTCGACCTTACGTGCAGTTCATCGGGCTTCTGCTGCGGAAGAGCAATCCCCTCTGCAGAAGATCAAATATTTGATCGCATCTCTAAGAATCATCCTCTGTGATATTCCTCTTTCCTAAACCATAGCCAACATTCCATTGCGCCGCTATAATGCGAGGGTAATAAAGTACTACTACGTAACTGCACTTCAAAAACTCTATCAATACAAAGTTTTGCTAGGGTCAGAACAGAGTAAATCGTTTTTATTTAATATCATCTAGTCTTATTTCATGAGATTCAAGTGCTTAATATGCTACTGTTAAATACCTCATTCGTATTATTAAAGAATATAAAAGTAAATAATTGTCTCAAACTAAGAAGGGGAAAAGCAAAATTATTTGCATTGACTTTTAATACAATTCAATGATTTTAACTGACTGTTACTTTACAATAAATGTGTTCGTCATTAATCAAGGTCAGATACATTTTCATTTATCGAATCAATATTCCTGACACATTTTCCATACTCCTAACATAATATAAACTATTTTTATTCAACATTCGAGAAAATGTCATTTATTCAGCATATTTCACTGAATGAGCATATGCTCTGATGCAAACAACACAAAATCAATAATAACGATTTATACTGATCTTAAGCAATGTTTATTCGCATAAAGATATTTGAAAATCAACTTTATTTGTTTTTATGAAAAGAAATAATCTCAAAACGCTATTTTTAAGAATACATAATAAGAACTATTCTCTATCATGTATTCAGTTCTTTGCGAGAAGAATTTAAGTTATATTTTACGTTCAATTACATTCTTTCGGATTCAATCCATATTTCTGGGAAACATAAAAAGAAGGAAATTATACTTTTGCTTTTGAAAACAACTCCAAATAACATCTGGAAATGTTTTTTTTTTAGCTTGAAACTCTCTCTTTTTATGTTGATCATCATTTTCCATTTTTTTCCCCGAGAAAATAACTCATCTTCCAAACCAATCGATATTTTGGTATGAAAAAATACATTCGATCGGCATTTTTTTTTATGCCTTTGAAGAACATCAAAAGTGAAGAAGAATGTATTAAGTACTTTCGATTACAATGATCCTCTCTCTCCTCACTTTCAGCTATTTTCTAATCTTTTATGTTTGCTGAAAAATGCAAAGCTTATCCCTTTATTATTTGCTCAGTCAAATACCCATTAATCTTTCTCGTGAGCTGAGTCCTTGATGCGTAAAAGAGAGCTTTTTGTTTCACTTGTTCCTTTTTATATCAGGATTAATATTCACTCGCATCTTTCGTCAAGAAAACAATAGAGATAATCAGTTATAGTTGGGTAGGCGGTAGAGGAGGGACTTGGGGAAAAATATTCTTAACGCTGCGATTCAGTAAGGATTACACACAAGCTGAATATTTTTTTTTTCGAGTTGCTTAAAATTATTTTGTGACGTGGTTAATATTTTTTTTATCTTTATGAAGATAATGTTCAAACTTAATAGAACAATGAAGATTGATTTCTAACAATATTGTTTAATGAATTTTCATTAGTTGAAAAAACTTTTAATATTTTTTCTGCCCGACATAAATAAAAACAATGAAAAATGACATAGATTAAAAAATCAATGATCTAAAAATCTTGCATATTTAATGTTTTGAGATAATAATAAATATGTTGTCAATATTACTTACACATTAGTTTGAAAATATCGAAATTTTAGGAAAAACAAACACCACCTCTATATTCTTATGTCAATTACCTTTAATTTTTTCTTTACTAACTCTATAATCACTCGATAGTAAATCACAGAATCATTGGATAGTAAACGCCAAATTTATAGTAAATTCGTGAGTAGGTTACTAGTGTAATGAACATTATCAGATTTTAAATTTTGAGAAGTTCTTGAGCTGGCAATTTTATTAAAAAAAACTCAGTTAAATGGAAGTTTTTTTAGCTTTTGCCTTTAGTAATTGCTCTGTTATGCACACCTTATTGTTTCAACTCTTTTATGTCAGCATTAATGTTCACACGCCAAGAAAATAATAGAGATACTCAGCTATAGCCGAGTAGGTTGTAGAGGAGGGACTTAAGGAAAAATAATCTTAATACTGAGATTTAGTAAGGATTACACTCGAGCAAAATATTTTCTTTTTGAGTTGCTTAAAATTATTTTGTGACGTGGTTAATATTTTTTTTAAATCTTTATGAAAATAATGTTCAAACTTAATAGAACAATAAAGATTGATTTGTAACAATTTTTTTTAATGAATTTTCATTAGTTAAAAGAACTTTTAAAAAAATTTTTCTACCCGACATAAATAAAAACAATGAAAAATGACATAGATTAGAAAGTCAATGATCTAAAAATCTTACATATTTAATGTTTTGAGATAATAATAAATATGTTGTCAATATTACTCGCACATTATTTTGTAAAAGATCTCAATTTTAGGAAAAGCAAACGCCACCTCTATATTTTTATGTCAATTACCTTTAATTTTTCTTTTCTAACTCTATAATCACTTGATAGTAAATCACAGAATCATTGGTTTGTAAACGCCAAATTTAAAGTAAATTCGTGAGTAGGTTACTAGTGTAATGAACATTATCAGAATTTAAATTTTGAGAAGTTTTTGAGCTGGCAATTTTATTGAAAAAAACCTAGATAAATTGAAGTTTTTTTTTTTTTTAGCTTTTTTTTAGTAATTGCTCTGTTATGTACAAATTATTTTTTCCTCTTTTTTATATCAGCTTTAATGTTCACTCCCATCTTTCGCCCGGAAAATAATAGAGATACTCAGTTATATCCGAATAGGTTGTAGAGGAGGGACTTAAGGAAAAATAATCTTAATGCTGAGATTTAGTAAGGATCACACTGGAGCAAAATATTTTTTTCGAAGAGCTTAAAATTATTTTGTGACGGGGTTAATATTTTTTTTTCTTCATATTCTTGAAGATAATGTTCAAACTTGTTAAAACAATGAAGATTTATTTCTAGCAAAATTTTTGATGAATTTTCATTCGGTGGACATAAATTAAAGCAATGAGAAAATAATTTATTAACTATTCAGAGAAAAAAACATCTTAAATATTTAATGTTTTAAAATGATAATTAATATGCTGTCAAAATTCATAAGTTATTAATTACCTTTCACTATTTTAGGAAAAACTAACGCCAACTTCATTTTTTGATGCCTTGCTATATGTATTGATATTTTTTAATTCTAGGGCCTTTAAAGTAATTTTTCTACGTAGGTTACTAGTGTCACAAATATTATCAGAACTTTAATTTTTTTCTGCATATTGTAATTTTTGTAAAAAAAGTGATTTTAAAGCTTTTTTTTTTTAGGTTTTGCCTTTAGTGATTGCTCGGTTATATACACATCAAAATTTCGACTATTTTTCGCTCATTCGAATATCAGGATATTCGCTCATGCGTTTTGTCAAATAAACAATAAAGATTATCAGTTGTAGCTGAGTAGGAGAGAGAGGAGAAATGAAAAGAAAGTATGCTCTTAAAGTTGAGATTATATACAACAGGATATATTTTTTTCAGATTGCTTAACATCATTTTTGTGCTGTGGTTAATACATTTTTTTCATAAAAACATTGTTTTCCACTTACACTTCAAACTGCATATAACAACGAAGAGGAATTTATAACAAACTTTTAAAGAATTTTTATTAATTGAAAGAATTTCAAAAAACATTTTTTTTGGTGGTCTCAAAAGAAAAATGACTAACTATTTAGTGCTAGAAAATATTACATATTTATTATTTTGAAATTATAATAAAAATGTAATTCTGAAAACATCTTCTTGGTGCAATTATACGAATATTTGATTCAAATCTAAAATTAGTTTTGCTCCTAAAGTTGAAGTGTTTTTATATTTTTTGTCGCAATTCGCATATTTAAAAACATTATGTATTACTCGTAATTTTTGCGACAAACTAGAGAAACAAAGACACATCATCAAGATTAAAATTGCATAAGAACCCATGCCTTGAAATGGCGCTATATGCGGATAGGGGAGCTTCCCTATTATGACTATTTAGAAGTTTACTAAGAAAAATTTTATAATAGATAAGTACCTCCAGTGGAGTATGAGGACATTTGGAGGCAGGAGTTCTTGTGCAATTTTAAAACCCTAATGATATGCCATAACTACCTTAGAAGTTTGTGGCAGCATTTATGCGACCCCCAGTTATATCTAGCGTTTTTAAATTTGTAAACTTCGATTGAAAAATGAACTAAAACGTCCTTTTAAAAATATTGCAGCTTCGACAGAGAAACCGATTGGGTATTTGAAATCAGTGAAGCGAAAAAATGTAAGATCCGATAAAAAATATCCCCTATAACAGATAATAAATAAAAGATGTAAATAATATCCCCCAGTGTAAATAATGTGTAAATTAATTATCTCAATTTCAGCATTTCTCTAAATGTAAAAAACCGTATGCCGCTTCCATTTTAGAGGATATTCTTAATAGTTTTCAAAATATTATATTTATGAAAAATTCTATATTAGAGTTTTGCACAGAACTACGCAAAAAATAGGGCTATACGCTTTTCTTATTCCAATTATAATTAAAATTCGACGGGTGTCAAACTGAAAGTGAAAAAAAAACAGACACTTCCTTGGTAACACGTTTATTGTCAGAATTTAAATTTTGACAAATTTTCAGCTTAAGATATTAGCTTTTGAAAATTTTCAGAGGTTTAAATTGCTTTTAGAATTTAATTTTTACTATTTCTTTGGTCGAATTCCCATTAGTATTTTTCGTGACTTGAGCTCCTGATGCATTTTTATTACACTTGTTCAGTTTTAAATCAGGATTAATATTTATTCGTATCTTTCTTCCAGAATAACTGAGAGGGCGGGAAGAGAGAAATTTAGGGAAGAACGTTTTTAATGCTGCAAATTCGGAAAGGATCGCGCAGAAGCTTGATATTTCTTTCGAATTGCTTCAAATTATTTTGTGAAAATATTGAGATTTTTTTTATGAAGTTTTTGTTTTCCAATAATATATCAAACTAGATAGAAACGAGTATGATATCTTATAGACTTTTATTAAGTCTTTTTTACTACTTGAAAATTTAAAAAAAAATATGAAAAATGATTTCTAATATTTTTATAATTTTTTACTAGTTGAATGAATTTCAAAGTAATTTTTTTTCTGGTGGAATATGATAAGGAATCCCAATTAAATAATCAGTGTTATAAAAAATTGCGTACTTATTACCGTAAAATGATAATCAATAATTAGTCAAAATAAATTTATTTTTATATATTTAAGAAAAAAAAAATACAAAACTATTTTTGATGTTTTTCTCTTTTTATTGCAGACAAATACTTCACTTCACTTAATTATTATTAACTTAACCTCATTATTCACTTAACTAAATTATTTAGTATTTAATTTTTAAAGAAAAATGTACCATAATATAATAATAAGTATGCACGTGGAATTATATGATTAACACTCGGTGGATAGTTAATGTCAATTATTAAGTAAAAATTTGCTGTTTACGAGTCCCGCTGCAACGGTTTCAAGTTTGAGTAGTGCATTTGAGTAAGACATGACAGTTTTAAGTTTTATCAAAAGCAAAGCAGTTTCACCCCGAATACTATTTTAACTTAATACTTTAGACTCTATAGTCCCGTAGCGGGTTGATCATAAAGGCACTGTTCTCAGTAGAACGCCGAAGGCTGTGGTCAGTAAGCAGGTTTGTGACCAGTTTGATCAGCCTGCGTAGAGACCAAGGGTGCGCGGTATCGGTCCTCGTTAAACTTTATTACTGTAAAGTGCTCGATTTCACACGCAGTCATCGGGGTACCAAAGCGGGGAGCCATCCCCTACAGAGGATCAAAATTGCGATGGTACGTCTCTCATACCGTAGCAAATAGCCTATAGTACCGCTCTAGTGTGACTTGTATGAAGTACCTACCTACCGACATAATAAAAATGTATTCTTTTTTTTGGAAGTGTGCATCAATTCTTATTTTCCTACATTTTTTTCTTTGCAACTTTATTTCTTTAATTTAAAACACTGAGCATATAATTCTCTAATCATAAAAATTACCACATTGTGTAATGATAGTTCTAGCAAACAAAAACGAAAACTTTACTTAGGTTATTAAAACCAAAGTAGATACAAACCATTCATTTAGTAATTTTTTCGTTCTTATGGAAACGTTTTTCCAGATTTACTGGAATTAAAAACTATAGTTTTTATTGCCAGAGAGGAGAGAGAAATAAAAAACTAATAAATTATGTTTCACAGAATAAATTATTTTCATGCCATGCTCTAACAAACTTAACAAACATTTTACAATATTTGCAGAATTTTATTTATAATCTTATTTTTTTTAAATTTAATTTTAATTTTTTTTTGGTTATAAAACCGCATTTTATTGCTAGTTTCGCCAAAATCATTACCAAAGCGTTTCGGTAAAAGTTGCCAAGCTTTTTGATGATAACCTTGAGCCAGAAACACGGCAAGTTTTACTATATTCCGGTAGTTTTGACTATACTTATTTTCTCAGTGCTCATTTTTTACATTTTACATTTTTAAAATGTTTATTTTCTCTTAAAGTGTCAGTTAATGCTGAAACATAAGTTAAGTTATGTTTTGTAACCCTTAGGGTGCATTAGGTTAAGCTATGACAATAATTTTATAAGAATTCTTTTTTTGGACTACCATAAAATCAGGCTACTTATCAAATTTTTGCAAAAGAAATTCGAGCTAATGACAATTTCTT
The DNA here is from genome assembly GCF_043381705.1 of Parasteatoda tepidariorum. Taxonomy (NCBI): domain Eukaryota; kingdom Metazoa; phylum Arthropoda; class Arachnida; order Araneae; family Theridiidae; genus Parasteatoda; species Parasteatoda tepidariorum. The sequence continues at coordinate 20,129,715 of NC_092208.1, forward strand.
AGACAGTGTAATACAGAAGACATTTATAGCTTTCTTTTAAGACGCTTTCTTTTAAGAACTTTCAGTGATATGAAAGGTAAGATAATTGGAAAACATGTTCCCAAAGCTGTTCCAGCTTGTATTAGCTCCATATAAAACTTTAAACAAATAATGTAATTAGCACTTACTGTTTTGTCGCCAAGGTTGTTAACTACACAATGTAGGTATACTGTTTGCCCCAGTTGCGTCGTCATGTTTTTCGGAGAAGTATTATCAAAGGATGGAGTCACGTGACTCAATAATGTCCAATAGTCACTGACTCTTGCAGGAGGTGCAAATCCTTTCGGTTTGTCTGAAGTGAATAATTGCCTGCTATGCCGTAGATATACATCGCTTCCAAATTCATTTGATACAGAGGCTAAAAGTAAAAAATAAAAAAAATGTAAATATCTTATAAAATTTATGCAGTAACAGGTTCAGGAAAATTTAACATCACTATATTTTGCAAATCTTGAAATTCGACAGTCTCGAATATCTTGGGCTTAAAACCTGTTATAAATACAGAAACTACACTGTAAAATTGGATTTTTTTGAAACTGAGAACAAATGTGTTGAAATAGCTCCGAAACAAATATATTCAAATTTGAAAACTCTTGTTATCTTTATTCCGTATCTTAAAATGTGTAGAAATGTCTCAAAAATGGCACATCATGACAAAATTACGTATCATCTTCTGATAACGTTCAAACTTTATCAGATTATAACGATTAATCAATCAGTAGTATTAATAACGATTAATTTATCAGTAGTATTCAACGATTAATTATCAGTAACGATTAATTTATCAGTATAACGATTAATTTATCAGTAGTATTCAAAAACAAAATCTAACTTTGAAACATTTTACTGCACTTACCTTTATTCCAAATTTATTTCACAAATAAAGTATGCCTTCAGATATGTCATCAATACTTTCTTACTTTGCCGCCATGTTTATTTACTTATGAAGACGGATTTGTGACAGCCATGATGATTTCGAGCATGTCTCTATACTCAGTAATGAGTACTTGGGATTTTTCAAATTCGACTATATTTGTTTACTAAATTGGTGAATTTTCGCTCAATTTTGAGAAACCTTGCATTAAAATATAGCAGCAGTTGACTTGATATAAAAACACTACAATTCGTTTTCATTTATAATATTAGACGAGTCAATATAAACTGATAATCGATCGGTCTAGCCTGTATTATGCTATGTACAGTGCGAAAAAAAAGCATTGAAAAACATTCAGGAAACGGTCTTAAGAGTTGTTGCTGAAATTTTAAAGCTGAGTACAGATGTCCGTGCTGGGAAAAAAAAACAAAAAAAAAACGGAAAATCTTGAATAACTTTTGATTTAATGATTGGATCTTTACGTTCTGGGATTCAAACTTAGTGGCTCAAGAGGGTGACCTCAAATATGCTAATTAATTAGAGCAGGCGATATTCTAAGATATGGAAGTTGACACAAAACCTGCTTTTTCTGAATAAACATGCCTTTTTTCCGACGGAACCGGATTTGTGACCCACAAAATGTAGGCTATAGCAGCAATCTGGGAGATATGGTCCCAATAGTTTGGTCAGAAGAGCTCTCGAAACTTTGGACCCCTTAATGTTAATTTCATTTTTTGCGTAATTTAGTATATCTCGAGAACTTTTTAAGCGAACTGAAAAATTTTTGCACGCAATTATAAAATTCGTTTATTTCATGTAAAAAAAATTCCATGCAAAAATTATATTTGGTAAATATTTATTAGTTTTTAGTATTTTATATAAGAATGATCGAAAAAAATTTAAATTGCAAGATATACAATTTCTAGCATGATTTTCAAGAGTATAATTTTAAATGATAAAATACAAATTTCGAGAAAAATCGGTTGAATAGTTCCTGAGAAATCGAATTTCGAAAAGTCAGATATTTAAAGTACGATTTCTCAGGAACTATTTCGGGAACCGATTTAGCTTAAATTCTGCATTTTGCCAAATAAAATTACATATTATGAAATTATGTAAAAAAATTGTACACCTTACAATTCCAAATTTTTTCGACTATTATTTAATAAAATAATAAAAAATAGTAAATATGAACTAATATGTATTTTTTGCATGGAATTGTCTTAGGACAAACGAATTTTATAACTGTGTGCAAAATTTTTTCAATTCATTAAAAAAGTTCTTGAGACATGGCGGAGAACGTGAGAACACCTTCAAACATGAAGATCCGATCATCAGATCAAAAGTTATTCAAGGTGGTCCGTTTTATTTTGACGCATTGTACTCCGTGGACTCATTTGCGAAATATTAAGCTTTAACGCTTGTCTGTTTCATAGCGGATTATCCAACATTTAATCACAAAATACAGAAAACAATTACGATCACTGTATCAAAAAAAGAAGTATTACATGTTTATTTAGTAAAAAAAATATTAATTCTCTACAATTAAATTATTAAAAAAAAATAATAAATTCATTATAAAAAACCAAAACACTGTTATTGTCTGAAAAAAATAATCCTTCTAAGTCCCATGTTTAAATTTTAAGTTTGTGTATTATATCAAATTAAATGCTACAACGTTTACGATACGGGGTATACCAATCACAAATGTAATACAATATGGAGAATAAGAATAAAGTCTGCGTGCGGCCGGCATTTTGGTACCTTATTGCTGCTAGATATATAAGTATGCTAGCGAATTATTTCTAAAATAAATAAAGCTTAAAAATGTATTGGAATGCCATAAACAAAGTATGAAAAGAAAAGTAATCGCAAAACCATTTTTATTCCCACGTGCCTAGAATTTTTTTTCAAAATAGAGTTTTTGCGTGCATTTTATCATAACGTAGTTTTGCAATATAGTCTACAGGAAACATAATGGCTAAAATTATCCAACGTTTTTCGGATATTGTGCATAACATTTTCTCAATCAATTCCAGCTTACTGTTTTCTAAGTAGGTAAATGGACTTTGGAAAACATGATGTTTATTTTAAAATACTCAGAATATGCTGTATTGTAAAATTAAATAGAAAGTTCATGTCTTCAAGATTTTTAAAATTTTTTCGATATCTACATACCCACACAACAACAAATATCTATCTATATCTATCTATCTATCTATCTATCTATCTATCTATATATATATCTATCTATCTATCTATCTATCTATCTATCTATCTATCTATCTATCTATCTATCTATCTATCTATCTATCTATCTATCTATCTATCTATCTATCTATCTATCTATCTATCTATCTATCTATCTATCTATCTATCTATCTATCTATCTATCTATCTATCTATCTATCTNGTGTGTGTGTGTGTGTGTGGGTGTGTGTGTATATATATATACACACACACCGAAGAGCCATTACATTATGACATTATGATCTCCCTGCTAATAACATGTAGGACCACCGTTATCCCTCAAAACTGCTAGCACCCGCCGTGGTATTGATTCCACAAGGTAGTCTGAGGTATCTGGTGCCAAGCGCTCACCAACTTGTCCTGCAATTCCCTCACATTGCGAGGGGGTAACATGGCAGCACGAATTTGTTTTTCCAAGCAGGACCACAAATGCTCTATTGGATTAAGGTCAGGTGAATTTTGGGGCCAAGACATGACTTGAAAGTCACTGGAATGTTCCTCGACGATTCGACGCTTCTGACATCTTGTATTATCCTGTTGGTAAACACCATCCCCCGCAGTAAAAATTGTTGCCATGACAGGGTGAACCTGGTCTGCAACTATATTCAAGTAGCTTACAGACGTCAGGGATTGTTCTATGAGGATTATGGGTCCTAATGTGCCCCTTGAAAACACATTGTTCCTGGGCGAGAAACCATGAAAACCTGGGCGAACCCATCGTTATAGATGAAGGGTGGTCATAATGTAATGAAAGGCTCATTGGTGAATATATATATATATTCCAAGATATGAATATATATATATATATATATATATATTTTAGTCGAGACGANTATATATATATATCGAGAGGAATAAGTGGCTTTGATTTAAAGAATAAGCCGTAGTAGAAAAACAATTAGCACAGGGATACAGAATGTGATATAAAAAAGGAATTTTTCTCTTTAACGATAAATAATGCTAAACTTATGTCATTATATCAGTTCAACCTAAAGCAGTTTCCATTTCTCTTGAATTAAGTCTTTTTTTCTAATGTCGATATGAATGTTAAAATTTATATCCGGTAACATCTAATCTCGCTCTTCCTTTCTCTCATTTACGTTCAACTTGGAATCATCTTAATCTCTTTTATGTTAACGACGTCAGCTTAAGTACTAGCTTATAAAATTAAGTTCTCAAAAGAAATGAATAACGAGATAATAAAAGAAAAGGATAAATAGTCGTTAAAGAGATAAAAGTGAGAAAAAATCTCTAAAAATAGTGTTTAAAAAAGCATTCTCTTGAGAAAGAAAAACTCGATATAATTTTACATAATTATAGCAAATTTTAAAAAAATTAATTTACAATATTTACTGTAATTATTATAGTAAATATTATAATTATAGTAGATGTAATTATTATAGTAGATTTATAAATAGAAATAGCCCTCTCAGCCCACCAAATTTCAACACTATAGTCACCTTGCAATGCAGCTGACAAAAATTTGGCACTTGAACTATTTATCAAGTGTTGAATTTTCATTTCATTGCACTGCCCGTAAAGTTATCTACACTTCTTGCTGTCTAACGCAGTCTTATAGTATATGCACTGCCAAACAAAATGTAATGAAAAATTAAACACCCAAAACTATGGCAGCATTGTCGCTAGTAATTTTCTAATCGAGAGTAACCATTCGAGTTAAATACGCTAACAAGTTATTAATGTTATTGAACAATACGTAATCTTTATCAATGAATCAAATCTGTTATTAAATCACATACTGGAAAGGGAAAAGAACAGAATCTTAATGAAGTGTACAGAATGCTATGACTATTCAACAGAACAAATTGATAACTACAGTATGAGTACGTCACCTGACGCATTCACAACCTTTGTCAATCTAACTTCTCCTTTTCAATGTCTCTCCAAAATGGATTATGTGCATGTGAGAAAACTACATGTCGGTAACAATTCTGATCTACTAACTGACCATTGAGTCAAGACGATATCCAAAGTTTTGTTAGGATACAGAAGAAAATAAATGAGTGAACCAATTTGCTTTATTGTGCCAAAATGTCGATGCATTATGGAATTAATAATGCATTGAATGAAATAATATAAATCATCACAACATAAGTAATAAATCATTATCAAAATGACGCTTATGAATTATTTATTGCTTAAGGCAAATATTCTCTTAATAGTAATATGCGTTAAGTGATAAAATGTTTATCGTAAACGGATATAACCTTAAATTAATACATCACTGATGAAATTGGTTCATTTTGTACCAAAACTGAATTTTCATATGAATAAAAAATGAGACATTGAGTTATATTTTACGCATATAGGTTTATACTAAAAATATAATTATTATGAAGAGATTTACATGAGAACGCAGATTGTGCGAAATTTCCAATATTTTTACTACCTTATACAACTTAATATTTAAAATAGCTTATACAACTTAATATTTAAAATAGCTTATACAACTTAATATTTAATTATTATTAAAAAGATATAATTATTAAAAAGACAAATATTTATAAGACATTGAATCATAATTTAATTCCGATTATATCATTTCAATTACAAAATTAAATTACTAAAAATAAAGGTATATGCTTCTATGATAACCATTTTAACAGTTCTTCCTTGAAAATCATAATTCAGCGCAATTTATAAGCTTATACATATACCATAAAGATGCAATTACAGACCTAAAAATTCAAATGCTCTTATAATAAAACCTATAATTTCAATTAATGAAACGATGACTAAAAGCTTTTATTTTTCAGATTGAAAATTATCGCAATAATCATTTTTTTAGTATCACCACTACTGATTTTACTTATAAGCTTAGGATTCCACCAAAACATGTTCGATCATTTTAAATTCCGAATTCGTAAGAAATTGTGAACCGCTCCTTTATCTAAATCAGTCCCCACTATATTATGATGGAAATTTTTCATTGAACTAAAATTTTCATATTTTTGTAACGTTCATAGAAAATGATTACTTGAACAATGTTACATTTACCAATAGATTTTTGAGCAATAGTCAATTTACTTTCGACCTCTACCTGCATAATTTAAATAAATCAGTTCACATTAAACTGCAATGAAAATTTTTTCATTGAACTGTAAATTTCATATTCTTGTATTGTTCATTAAGAATATTATTTTTGACATTATTGTATTTTACTTAAAAATATTTTATAACTGTTTTAAGATTTCAAAATTCAATTTGTATAGCTACTTTACAGAAAATTAATTACATCATCAGAATTTTTAAATCATTACTTAAATTAATTTGAAATTTATTTTATAAATAATTGTGAGCATTTCTTACAAAATACTTTCAGAAATTTAGTTTAAGTGCTAGTCTTTCAGATATGCCGTTATTATTTTAGAATATATAAACAAATCTTTACAAATTTTCAAAAAAACACACATTTAATGATATTACGATTTAGACATTTCAGAGCAAACTTAAGCATTTAAATAGATTCCATGTCTTATAATTTCTATATATGTTCCAATAATCACTTTAAATAATAATGGAAATTGAGAAGAACTTAAAATTAAATGTTAGTTAATTGTATAGTTAACATAATTTTTTTCTAGAGAACCTATTTCTCTCATTAGAAACCTACAATAAAGGATTAAAAATGAATAATTAAAGAATTTTCCTTACTAAAATAGGATACTTTTATATCCCAAAGTCTCAATTACCTAGATTAGTTTTTATTTTTGAAATAATGATTGTGGAGTTTACGGAATTTTCTTCTTTTCAAAGTATGATAGGTTATAACATTGATTGCTAATGTAAAGCGTAATTATTTTTTTAAACAAACTGATTAGTATAGTAAATTATTCAAATTGACTTTTACCAGGCTATCTCTCTAATTAAGTTTATTTTATTCTATTGATGAACATTGAAAAGAAAACACAAATCTTGCAAAATTATCTTACTGTATGACATATCTGGGAAATAAAGCCATATATCAAGTTAATGGAACTAAAATATACTATTAATTAATTAAACCATTCATTTGGTAAAATTTCCGTTCGTATAGTAACATATCACGGAATTTCTGTTTTTAAAAATTATAGCTCTTAATACCATATATTTAGTAAAAAATATTTTGAAAAAAATTAAAGTTCACCAAATAAATGATTTTTATGACATGCTCTATATAACATATCATTATAAAATTACCAACTTTTACCATATTTATCAAATTTCATCAGATATTCTAATACCATATGTTATTGTAAAAATATATTTAAACCATTGCCAACGCTCTGTGACAAAATTACAGAGCTTTTTGGAGTCCACGTAGGACTAGATATAGTGTAAATTTTACCATATTCAAGTAATTTTGATTATATTTTTTCTCTGTATATCTTTAGCTAAAATGTTATTTTTTTGTCATGCTTAAAAGTACATTGCAAAAAAAATTAGATTCAAAGTACTGCACAATAAATAAAATTTAAAAAAAAGCATGGTGACGGTATTTTATCCTGTAAAATTCACTCTCACCAGATCAAGTTACAAAACGAAAAATCTGATATACCGTAATTTTTACAGCAATAATTACCGTGGAATTCCCGAACTGTTCTAAGCAATACAAATAGTACTGTAAAAATTACAGTATAATATTCTACGCTAAAAATGGAATTTTACGAATGATGCACCCAAAGTGACAGTACTTTATACCTTAATTAGACGTGAATTTTTTTTTAAAGTCGAAAAGTCTGAAAGTTGCTTTTTTTTGTTTAAAAGTTTGGTTTTATAATGTGTAGCTTTATTTGTTTAAAAATCCAATTAACTTAAACGTAGCATTTTTTTCTTGGTTTGAAATCCAGATTAAGTTTTTACCTTGACAAGAGGAAACTGGCTAATTTACTGAAATATCGATCTATTACTTTATTTACACTAGTTGATAGATATGGAAATTAGTATATCTTTCAATTAGTATGGTTATACTAATTGATAGATTGATTAATTGGAATATATATCGATGAGTTTGTAGATACTAGTTGATAGATGAATTAATTATTATATCTATCAATTAGTAAAAATAATTGATGGACTATGGTTTTATTCATAAAAAAAGCATAATTCGCAAGCAATTAAACCCAAAATATAATGTATTTAAAATATTTGTGTGGTAGCTTTTCCTTCCATATAGTAATATATCACAAAAAATTTTGGTTTGAAAATACGATCGAAAAACACTTTTTTTTGAAAAAAATTTAATCATTTTGACATTTTAACATTTAAAAAAATTTAAACATTTTGAGAACCACTGCATTAAATTTTATTCCTTACACTCTATGTAAATCTCTTCGAAAAAATAAATCTTTCAGAATCTAGCGCAAGTAATAGTTAAAACAAACTCCTAAATCCGTTGTCCGGAAACGTTACGGCTAAAGCCTTATAACATTTTCTAAGTTTTATAACGGCAATCTCTTTTGGCAGTAGATTAAATTTCAGCCTGGGCATATCTTCTTCCATTAAATAACTGTCAACCTCCTGTCATAGTGTCCGATACACGGCACCCCGGTTGTCGTTCAACTGCGTATATCCAGGGCAAATTTTAGCTGCCTTTGCCCTGTGAATGAGTGAGATAAAGGCAGAGGAGGGTTGCATTTTATGATAGAAACATTTTTAATTGCACTGACGAGCAATTTACTTTACTTTTGTGTGTTGTAAATGTCTCTGACACTTGATGCTGGAAAGAGATTTTCATTTGAAGCTACTACTTATTTCCTGGAAAGATGTTTACGAAAAATAAGATAAAAAGTGGAAAATGATTGTGAAGATAAACTTATATTTTTCCAGAACTATGTATATATTTTTTTTAATTTTCGAATCTTCTCATGCATACTTGCTATTACAATAGCTTTTAATTTCTCTAGTTGATATTTATTGACTAGTCGACTAATAGTTGACTTTTATAATTTCTTGTTAATTTGGGATTACGATTAATACTATAAAGAACTTTTCTCTTACTTCATAGAAAAATAATGTTATTTGAAAACGTAGACCTCTTTTTTACAGAAATAAGTATTGTTACTTTAACAAACAAACTCTCTTATTTTAACTCTGTTTTTTAACAAAAACTGTAATTATTTTTCGAAAAAATTTTTTTACAACTAAATTACACCAAATTTATTAAAATATCAGGCAATTTAACTTACCAAAAACGTATATCTCAATACAGATAATAATCAGGTAGAGTATCAATTCGACAATAATGACGAATAACAATTTTACTTATTCGTTTTTCAAAACCATAAAATAATTTTTCAAAGTAAGAGCAAGTATAGATAATAATCGTAAAATAAATTGGAAACAAAAAGACAAAACTTTTTTGCAGAAAGCAAAACTGCATGGCAAAATCTAGAATTTTAATTGGCAGTTATAATAGTATCAGTTTGTGAATAAGCTGTTTTGTGAAAAACAGCTTTAAGATTCAAATATGCGGAAAAGGTCAGCAAATAAATAAATAAATAAAACCAAGTAAAAAAGCATTTTTTCGCAGTGTTCAGGTAATGATGAAAAACAGAACAAAAATCACTTTTTTCTTGTAAAAAAAAAAGATTGTTTTTTTTTCTGTAGAATTTACAATTATTGTTTAAAGTGCACCGAATTACTGCAATGAAATAGATATTTCTGTAAAAATTATGGTTTAAAGTTTGTGTCAAAAAGTATATATATGGGTGTTGCACACAGGGTACCAGAACTTTTCACCGTAATTTAATTTGTTTTCAGCTCTGCATCAGCAGTAGTTAAGTATTCCAACTAGTCAGAATATTTTCTTCATTCCCTTTGACAAAAATTCCATTTAGTTGAAGCACTTAGTTCATGGTAATTTGAATGGAGATTTTTCTAGATTCGACCACCAACCGACGAAGGCTATTTACTAAAAGCGTAATTAAAGTAAAATTAAGATGAAAAATGTCAAAATATGTATAAAAAAACACTAAAGATGTTTTCCATTAATTAAGAAATGGTAAATATGAAAATGTTCTAATTACAATATTATTGTAAAACGCATTAAAATTTGTTAATAAGTCTAATATATTAAAAAATTTTATAATTAATTTCAAACGCTATTCAACTTCTTTATACAGGCTTTATAAGTGCTAAATGCTAAAAAAAATATTTATGAACTAATTCAAAATATTCCCACACATTGTGTATAAATATATATTCATTTGCTTAATATAGTCTGTTATAGATTTTTATACTTAAATGCTAATCATTAATTATATTTCTCTTATTTTTTAAAGGTTTTAACTTTGATAAATTTTTTACATCTAAAGTCTAGAGTCTAGACCATGATAAAAAATATGTAGGTGTTTCTTACTGATAAAGTATTATTAGATGAGCTAGAGCTTTTGTTACCTCGTATTGTTTGGTGAGTTAAAAATTATTTCCGAAGTAATTAGGAATCATTTTTCTAAGTTCTCTTACTAGTCCTAAATCTCTGCAGTTTTTTAAATAAATTATTAAGGCGATGCGAACAATGAAAGTTTTGCACATGATATTGATTTTTTTTTTTAAATTTAAATATTTCAGTATATTTTATAGATTGTAAAATAAATTTAGCTAAAATAGTTGTTTGGTGAGTTAAAAGTTATTAAAATTAAGATTTTACAGCCATTAAACATTTATGAAATTTCCGAAAAAGTTTTTAATCTCTAAATTAAAAAAAAATTAAATGATAATTTAGAAAAAGAAAAATATAATTAAAATTTCTTAAATGGCTTAAAAGAATTTATCCGCAAATTATGTACTGTTCAAAATTTCAGATAAATTACGACATGAAGTACCGGCACTTCCAGGGCATCATCAGTAAAATACAGCTTATTGTGAAATCCACTTTTACCTAAAATATACTACCGTGGGTTTTAGTTATATTTATTTAATTCGAGTCATTAAGTGATTTCACTGAAATTATTACTGTAAAAATTAAGATATATGAGTTATTTTTCTCCAAGCATGTTCCAGTAAAATTGATTTTACGGTAAAAGTACCGTTCCCCTGAGTGTTGGTAATTTTTACTAGAATTTAAACCAGAAATTTTTACAGCATAGTGGATCCATCTTTAAAACTGTTGGTGAGTTGCATTTATTAAATTATTGTGTTTATGTTTAAAAGCTCATTTATTCTGCATTGTTGCTGCCGCAGCTTTGTATTTTTCTTGTGATTCTGGTTAAGTCCAATGATGACAGACCACCAGAACGAGTGTCAAAGTCAAGTGCTACTTTGCGACCAAGTGCTGACTATACGGAGAAAAAAAATTTGGTAAAATTACAGTACTGCATCGTACCGGANTTCAAGATATTAAATGACATATTCTCCAGTAAAAAAAGAATTAAACGTAAAATAAAAAGGAAGACATAATCTATTTAGATCACAGAACATAACAATTTTATTTAGATTTATTATTGTTTGCTTTTTAAAATAAAACGATAGAATTTCCAGCTTATATCTCGCACACAATTAAATAATAAATAAATCACTCAAGTTTGAGCTGAAAGGACTCACATATTGCTTAATAAATACCACTCAAGTTTGAGTTAATGCAAAGCAAGAATTTCGCTCAAATAAGAATGTATTTCACTCAAGTGGAGTTAAAAAAATTTAACTCTTTTTTGAGTAGGGGAAATAACTCTTTCATTTTAAGAGAGTACTACCGTGGGTTTTAGTTATATTTATTTAATTCGAGTCATTAAGTGATTTCACTGAAATTATTACTGTAAAAATTAAGATATATGAGTTATTTTTCTCCAAGCATGTTCCAGTAAAATTGATTTTACGGTAAAAGTACCGTTCCCCTGAGTGTTGGTAATTTTTATTAGAATTTAAACCAGAAATTTTTACAGCATAGTGGATCCATCTTTAAAACTGTTGGTGAGTTGCATTTATTAAATTATTGTGTTTATGTTTAAAAGCTCATTTATTCTGCATTGTTGCTGCCGCAGCTTTGTATTTTTCTTGTGATTCTGGTTAAGTCCAATGATGACAGACCACCAGAACGAGTGTCAAAGTCAAGTGCTACTTTGCGACCAAGTGCTGACTATACGGAGAAAAAAAATTTGGTAAAATTACAGTACTGCATCGTACCGGAATTCTGGTAAATAAAACTAAAACATACAGTATTTGATCCATTTATTTTGTAACTTTTCTATTAATAATGTAACGGCTAACCGGAAATTCTTGTTTTTAAAATTATGATTCTTATTATTAGTAAATAAAATTTTGTAAATAATACAGAACTGAAAAGTAAATTTTACCGAATAAATGGTTTTGTGACATACTCTAAGGTATAAAGACAAAATAATAAATTTTACCACATTTGCCAAATGTTATTCCATATTATAAAACTGTATTTTAGTGTCAATTTTACCAAAATCATTACCAAAGCGCTTCAGAAAAACTATTAAGATTTTGAGTGTTTCCATAACGCCAGAAACAAGGTAAATTTTATCATATACTGGTACATTTTCCCGTATTTTTTTGTCAGTGTATTCTTGTAGTATTATTAAACACTGGCCAGCTCAAAGTTTAATGGTCCTACGGATAAAGTAACTGACACTTCTTTATAAAAAATGTGGGGAAAAAATTAAAATATTTTAGAAAGTTATTTGGTTTTATACCTTACTGAGAACTATAAGCGTTTATGTTTAGGTGGTTGTTTATTGTTTTGTGCTTTCATTTAGTTTATTTCAATCTTTACATATTATGCTAGATATTTAGTTTTACAATAATAGGCTTGAGATATTGGTATTAAATTTAGGCAAGAAATGAAAATTACTTTAAATTACCCGAAAGAAATATAATGACATTCTAATTTGAATACCTTTAAATAAATTAACAAATCAAAGAAAAACTATTAAATCTAAACAGATTAATAAAAGACGATAACAATATAAAGAGAGAAGTTGTTATAATTATCTTAAAATTGCATAAACGTTTCACGGGAACCTGATAGTTTGAGATTCGGCTCATTTTAAACTCATTTTTCTGTTGGAGAATGTAAGAAATCAATTCTGAATACCGTACATACATATTAAATCATGTTCCAATTTTATTCAAATAACAAATGCTGTTTTTATTCATACACAAACACATCTGGGTGTCTTTTAGGTTTTCTCATCAATATTTATCAAAACAAAATTGTTTCGCCTCAAAAGTATGTTTCTAGTGAAATCGAAAATACTTTGGCTATTTTTCGAGTTAATTATTCACGCAAAAATACATTTTGCAGATGACGCGATAAAATTTACTTGACATAACACGTACTAAACACTCCATGTGACCTCCGTCTGTAGTGATTAATTTGCAGTGCACTCACGGTTGATCACGCAATCACGCAAGCTTCAAAATGTGCGTCTGAATGTGGCGAGCGCACAGTATCCGTTTAGCTGTCGCATTAAATTTATTATACATGTACATCGTTTCACCAAAATATGATTTTTCCCAAGCAAAATAGATTAAAGATTCAACTTTTTGTTCATCTTTTGCTAGATTGGTTATGTTTGAAGATAAATGTGCCAAGAAGAAATTATGGGATATTTTATAATCAAAAGAAAAAGGAGGGCGTAGAAATTATGAACTATAAAAATTTCAAAAAATACTCTCTTATATTCATAGTTTCATTAATTTTTGTTCTCTTTTTTTTACTATTTCATACAAAAGACTCATTCATATAAAAGACGTAACTGATATAAAATGAAATAAAATATTTATAAATGATGAGTAAGTTTGAATTTAATTGGTGAGATACATACTACATGGAATAATTTTAAAAAATAATATCGACTGTTCGAGTGTATTACAGAAGCTTTTACATTCAAGTAAGATATATATCAAATAATTATGAAGAAATTGATGTTAACCTCGAACATTTTGTGTGAAAAATTATTATTATTATTATTTCGTATTTTATTATTAAAATTTAAGTAATCTTTGAATTTATACTCTCTATATAAATGAAGTACTGGGGTTTCTGCGTTCAACTGACCCCCAACTGGAACATCTTCGTCTGCTCCTCAGAGCCCAAGGAATGGGCACAGTAGGCATTGGCCTTTTAAGGGCTGTCACACCACTGAGTTTAGTTTATATAAATGTAGTACATTATGTAATGAATTTAATAGCAGTTACAAAAATCAGAGAAATATCTATGTTTTTGATATTTTTCGTATAATTAAACGTAACCATAGTGTTCAAATTATAGTTAGATAGCTTTCAATGTTTTAACAATCAAGAGAATATTAGTTTTTAGAGAGAAACAAATCCATATTGAACGTTAAAAAACAAGTTTATATAAAGTTTATTTTGATACAAAAATCTCAATTTAATGATTAATGAGCATTTAAATATTTCTTTAAATCTCAGATATTCTGTTTTACTTTATTACAGTATGTTAGATACGGAAGAGCTTATTAAAATTGGTGACCTTATTATTGTTTTCGCAAGTTTTAGTATTTTTTTAATTTTCTTACACGATTAAATTTATGTAGAAAATTGTGATCTTGCACAAATTAGTGCTCTTCAAAGGAAGTTTTCCTTTTAAATCTAAACGTTATTAATTTTACTCTTCATTCTTTTAATTAAAATGTTTGGTTGTGGTAAAATTGATCAATCAAATAATGATATAAAATATTCGTAGTTGAAATTGTTTATTAAATATTGTTTATAACTAATAGTTAATAAGTAACGAATAGTTTATTAAATATTTACTGATGTGACATTCTATCAACAAATATAAAATCTAGCTATCGAAAAGTTTAATTTATGCATCATTTAAATTGTACATGTAATACATATTTCATAAATGCCTGTAATGCATACATGTATTTATGAAATTTCATTGCAATTAGTTTAGCAATTTTTTTCAAAACTTTTCTGATATAAAAATATCCAAAAAAATACTGAAATATTAAATACATCACATAAATGCATCGAAAATGAGTCATGTCTAAAAAATGCCTGCACATTAATTAGTGTTCCTCAATAATAATATTATTATTGTCTTCAAGAACTTCTCGTTATTGGAATGAATTCTCGTTGTCTGAATATTTGGTTTAAGTAACATAGAACAGAGAAATAATATTTCTATTTCATGAAAAATAATTAACAATATTTTTTAATAAATATTTGCTGATATGCAAGATTTACGAAGTAAAATATTGCCCCAATTTTATCCCATAATGTATTATAAATTGAAAATAATGCAAGTTTTAGTTAAAAACAATCGAAAGAAATGGAACCTTAAACTATTTCATCTGAACTTGCGTGAGTAGTTTTTCGGCTAAATAAACACCAAGTCAAATAAAATCGACTGTAAGTGCCGTTTAAAAAGGATCCCATCCATCATAAAAGCTGCCAAATCTATGGTTATTTGGCGAAACTGTCATATTTCTTTAACTTATTCTTTTCTTCAAGCAGTTGGTATTCAATTCGAATTCAATTAAGATTTTCTCTTTGTACTTACATTTGTATTTTTATATTGTACTCTTCCTATTAGATTTACATAGCTATGAAAATAAGTTTTAAATTAATTTACTATTGGATTTTTTTTTCTACATGATGATCAGCTTTGACTTCCTTTGTTTTAAAAAAATGCGATATCGATTAATTGTTGAATTGTGCCATTAAAGCAACCTTTTTAACGAAGAATATGACGCAAAAGGATTCAAAACTAATTGTTTTGATAGATTTATTGTAAGATTAGCTAGTTTTTTAAAAAACTTAATATTTAGAAGTTCATATCTTTCTCAATTTTCGAAAGTATGATGATTAAGTTAAAACAATGGTGAAGTAAAATTTATTATGAGAAATTCTAATTAAAAAAAAAGGTTCTTTTTAAGAAATTTTTGTAAAATATACTATATATATATATATATATATATATGAACATAAAACAAAGGAAAATTATAAACATATGAAAAAAGGGGGACTTTAGTAATATTATTAATTTAATNTTAAAGTTAAAAGAATTCACATTCCTTATTTAATTTAATTTTACATTGATTGATTGATTGCCAAACATCGATATTTATTTCATCTTTCCTATTTTTAGAAAGAAAAAATATTTACATTAAAGCTTTTTTCTTTTACCTTATGGTTTCGCTCTCTACATTATTATTTGCTTTTTATACCAAACATTATATCTTATGCGAAAATATCTAAAGATTAGGTTGAAATATGAAAGTGCATTACTGTATGAATATTGGAATATGTGAGAAACATTTGTGGAAATTATACAGTACACATCTTATCTTCCAGGGAAAATACATTTTTAGAATCTCTGTTCTAATTTTAGTAATGTAGAAAGACTGAATTTGATGTTTTGCACCAAATAGTGCCGCTTGTCGGAAATTTTATATATATATATATATATATATTCCTATTTTAATATAATAATTTTTCGACGAGAGGATTATAAATATTTTAAATATTGCATTTACTAAAGGATATAAAATAGAGTTACCTACTCTAATATTTTTCGGCCTGTCATGTTTAAACTTGGACAGAAAAATCATTCTCATTTTCGGTCACGTATATCATCCCTAAAAATCTTCGGTTGTTCAGCCTTTTGCAGCAATAAATTTCCAACTAGTGACTGACTTTTGAAAGGCGAAACATTTTAAAATATAGAGGTTGTCATACTCTTGTAGAGTTTCTGTATGGATAGGAAAAATGTTCTACATATGTCTCAGTGACATAAAATGCTAGTATTTTTGTCACTTGTAAGGATTTTTCTTTGGTGTAAACTTACCAGAGCTTGTTTAATTCCAAAATTTTGAATATTTCATAGTTAGACGCAAAAGACAGAACTTTATCACTAGTTTCTTCACTGAGAAAAAAATCATAGTTAAAAATGCAAAATCATAGCAAAATTTACCGTGTTTCTTGCTCTATGGGAACAGCAAAAAATTCCATATTTTTACCAAAGTGATTTATTAAAAATTCTGGTACAATTTACAACAAAATTGTGTCTGATGCTAGAAAATTAAATAATTATGACATTTATTTCAAGTGTGATAAACTAAGTTTTATACAATAATGTTCAAGATAGATGGATTAACAGTAAAAATTCTTTTTTAAAAGGTAGCATTTAAATAAGTTATTTATTCTTGAATATATATTTTTTAAGACATAGCGCCTAAAGCATATACAATGATTTATAATCATTTAACGAAAAATTTTAACCTATGCTTTAAATCATAAAAATAATGAATATTTGAACTTAACATTTAAAAAACAATTATTCTAGGAACATATTTACCTGTGTACAATATCACTGTTTTAATTATATTTGCCAAAAGTCTTCCTTTCTTTATGAAATTAGTTAATAAAATTATGTATATAGCTAGAAATGTTTTTTAAAGCATTTAGTTAAAAAATGAGTGTTCATTTTTAATCTTATCTTGCCTCAAGAAAGAATACAAATTATTAATTTCGCCCATTAGATAGAATCCTAAATACCGGATTTTATTCGATATTTTTTACTAACTTTTCGCATCATCTATACTTTCTATGTTTTTCCTTGTTCGTGAAGTGTAATATACTTTTTTTTCAAATTAAATATTCTCAAGTCATTGTACTCCTGATGTAGATATTGTGGATACCACAATTAAATGCAACCAAATATTTTTAATCACAGAAATTTTCTGCTTAAGTTATGCCATTACTATGTATTTAAAACAATTCTATGACCTTAAGAGTTAAGAGTGCTTCAAAGAGTATCTCTATTTATTACACTGTAAAAAACTCCGTATCAAAATACGTTATAAAGTACCGGCACTTTAGTTGCGACATCCGTAATATCCCTTCCACCGAACACACCATTTTTACGGTAAAATATGTCGTAATGTATACAGTATTGTTTATTTAATCAGCTTGATTAAATATTTTACTCTAATTATTACTGTGTAAATTACGATATATCATATTTTTATTCTTTAACATGTTCCGTGAAACTAAATTTTATTGTTACTCATGGTCATTTTTACGTTATGAATACAAAATAAATTATAAAACTTATCCATAACTTCTGTGTAACTACGTAATATTTAATAATTTTTCCAACAATCATCATTAAATTTATACTTCTCATTTCTGTAAATATCTGGAGTAATAAATAATATCTTATTGATTTGAATCGATTTCAAAGTAATATAAGTTTCGGATTTGAAAAGAAATAGGTGATAAAGATCTGCTTTTAAGTTTATATCAGCACTCTACGAAATAAAACACCTGCAATATAACACCTTTTCCAAGCTGGCGGGAATCGGGGAAAACCTCAATTTAATACAACACTCAAAGAATATTCTTTGGAGCAGTAAAGGTTAAGGTGCAATATTTGAGTTCTCTAAAATATATCCCCCTAGAGTAAAATGTCTGTGAAAGAGGAATAGTATATGATATCCCCTAAGGTATCATCGAAAATACCAGGATATATCATTTACTCTCGATACCTGATGGAGGCTGGAAACATAGAGGTTCTATCCTTTTGATCTCTGTCTTGTGCTTTGATCCAAATTTATTGAGTTTTTTCCATGCACTATAGACGCAGGATGGCGCAGCTGCTCCAAAGTTTTGTGATGATGTGTGGGCTAAGGTCAACAGAGAAAGATGGGAAATTCTTATTTGGAGAGAAGAGAATGAAGGGAAGATTGGTACTCAAAACCTTAACTCACATTTATCTTAAAGTATTTCTAGCATCTTTTTTTCCTATATATTTGAAGACACTAATAAAAAATTCAAATGAATGTATACTTGAAACTAATTAAGTTTGTTACATATACAATTATTAGTAACAGTTAGATTTTTTTTTTTAGAAAATATGATTGACTGCAAGCAAAGCAGCCTTATTTAATATTAAAGGAAAATTTTTCTGTGAGAAATTATTTTTATCATTTGGTCAATTTTTACATCTACAAAAAAGTGCTTACTATTATTTTCAATTTGATGCACAACCTTGTTGCTTTGTGGTACATACATAAAAAGCTTTCTATTTCAGTCTACGCAGCAAAAGCTACTGTTTGCCAAATGTCAATAACTGTTTATCTAACATTAAGACTAGCATATCTAACATGAAAGAAGTTTGTCCTGTAAAGAATTTTTGTTGAATATAATTTAAAACAACTGTAATTAAAACTATCATGAAGCTTTTCTACCTTCACTTCCTCAAAAATATTATGAAACTACTCCAACTTTACTATACTAAAAGCCATATCCGGAAGCTATAATAATTTAAATAATGCTACTGTGAAAACTATTATAACTGAACTGCATGAAATTTACTCAAGCTAATTTAGATTATGCCATCATGGTCCATAGCACTTAATAAAAATGAAAAAATCTCAAAAAATACATTGCCCGAAAAAAATGCATTGAGTGAGAAAAATAAATGTTGCTACTTCATAGAACAGGGATCAATACTTCAATTATTAATAATATTGACAGTACTGTTTGCAATTTAAGATATTAAATGATAACAAGAGTGACATAAATATTGTTGTACCGAAATGTTTCAACCACTCCTTCAAAGTAGATCGATTTATTTATCTGCCTATATCAAATTAAGTTCTTGATCAACTTAGACGGTTGCAGAATAATAATACAGGTGATTTGCAAGATAATTAGATATCGACTTGTTTCCTGAAAGATTACGATCCCGAAATAAAAAAGAAACATCTTTAATAAGGACTCCACGTATTTCATATTGTTTAGATGTTAAATTGAAGAACGCATTGAATTGAAGAACGCAGAATTGAAGAACCCAGAGAACGCACAAATTTACTTTTAGCAACCAATACTTTAAAGTTTATGTTATTAAAGAAGTAATTCAGTCTATGGCATAGGTGCCTTTCCAATTTTCAGTATATATTAATTTCTGATGAAATTTATATATTTAATTGAAAATTGAATATTATGGATGACTGATATCATAGTTTTTTCCCTATTTGCAGTATATGTTTACTTATACTGTCCAGAAAAATAAAAGTTGAAATCTAAAAAAAACTTTAAAAATTGACAAGCCTGGCATTAAATCTTTAAAATTGCAATGACAATGTCAATGACATTCAACTTGTGGTTTTATACCGAGAAATAAACAATGACTGCAATTGTAAGTTTAACTTGATTTATTAGGAAACAATTTATTAAGAGGATAGTCTGTCTAATATAAGAACTCCTCCAGACATTCGTTGGGACCTGTGGCGGTCACTATGGTAACGAGGTATGACTATTTTAAGTAGGGGTGCGGGGTCACTGTTTTGGAGAGATTCGAGAGAAAGGGGGTCTCTTTCTTCTGTCTATTGTGTCAGTCCTAGATGGAAGCTACCCTCCCTAAAGTGCCCCAATCTTGCTTTTATAGCACCAGACGGACTCAGACTTTATGGCGGGATGAGTTCTTAACTTAGACAAACTATAAAAAGATTTCAATGAAGATTTTTCTTTCCAAAGTGCACGATGTCCATATGCGTAATTGCTTAAAAAATAATTTCAACGAATAATAAACATCTCGGTTAAGTTTCAGCACCCCTTAGCATACTAAATGAGCATGATGAAGCATGATCAATGGACTATTTTTACATATTGTAAGTAGGCTGTTTATGTATAATATGTATTAATATATTTTTCAATAATTGGACAAAGAGTTTTTCATATTAGTGAGAAAAAACTAATAAAACCAAACTGCTAAAAATTGTAAATCAACATACGCTATATACGATGATGCCCTTCGGGTGCATCATCCATAAAATCTATTTTACCGTAAAATATTTTACCGTAATTTTTACAGTAATATTTATGTAATTCGACTGATTCAGTGATTTTACTGTAATTATTTCCGTTTAAATTATGGTATATCAGACTTTTTGTCCTGTATGTGTTCCGGTAGAAACCGGTATTACGATAAAAAGTACAATGATAGACTTTTTACAGTAATTTGACACAGTGTTTTTTACAGTGCAGCAAATGTGTTCACAAAAGCATATAATATATCTTTTTTATGGAATTAATGCATGAAAAACTTGCTGACCAGATTTTAAGATTGGTATTTTCGGCTTCAAGATAATCTCACCGTCTCTGGTTCTGTACAATAGGAATGTGTAATCTTTAAAAGCAACACACTAGTCTATGTACACGCACTGAGTTACCCATTACGTTATTCTATTCCAGTGATTCTCAACCACTGTGCCGCGGCACTTTTTTGTGCCCCCAAATTCTTAAAATGTGCCATCAAATATTGGAAATGATACAATAAAAATTATAATGCTTTTTTTTATTACGAGTAAAGTTTAAATTAAAAAAAAGTGCATATATATATATAGATACTTTTTATAATTTTTCCACGATTTAACCACGTGAACATCTTTGTCGGTGATCGGCTTGTCTCAGACAATAAAATAAGTTTCAATACGAAGGAAGTGTTTAAATTGTCTTTGACAATTTTAAAAATTGTTGAAATTATAAGTAGGAAATTTAATGGCTATTAAAATTATTAATTAACAAAGGAAAGCAAGCTAAATATTAACTTTCAAATAGAAATAAAAGCTAATCATTAAAATGTAAGCTATGCAATAAATAGTTATAAAAACAAATTAACAAAGGATAACAAGCAAAAATTAAATGCTAACAATTAATAATTATCAAAAACACTAGTTAACAAGAAATCACAAAAAAATAAGAATTAGTGTAAAAAACTAGCAAATAATAACTATATAAAACAAACTAACAATTAATAACTAGCAAAAAAATAAATAACTGTTACTAACTAATAAGAAAATTGGTCGAAAG
>NC_092208.1:20153727-20314352 GCF_043381705.1 Parasteatoda tepidariorum
GTGGAACTTGAACTTCCGTGATCTACATACATGCGTGCATTTATTTTAAAATGTACATAATCTCATGTTTACATGTGTCAGCGCATTTTTATATATTTTTTGAAGGCCTTTCTAGCAAAAATTCTTTGTGACTTACAAATACTTTTTTGCATTAAAGGATGTATAAAAGAAGCACAATTTTAATGGAATTCTTTAAAGCATATCCTTTAAGAAGGTGAACGTATTTGCTCGAAAGGATGAATGAAAAAAAATAATATTGTGTCTGAAGAATAAATTTTTTCTGCACCCTGGGAAAAGAAAATGCCACTACCGTTTCCTATATATTTTATTCAGTAACCGACGCTCCATTACATTTTATTGTTGTTAATTCATTCACTCAAAAAAGGTGTAAAAAATCAACCTTACCTCATGCGAAAAATGGGTAAAGGAAAAGTGTAAAACATATTTAATTTTTTTTTATAACCGGTGACTGATATTTCAGTTTTTCACGCTCCCTCGCATCATTTTATAATGTTTTCACCATTTTAAAAATATATCATCAAGTAAAAAATAAAACCGTTTTTTGTAAGGCTAAAAGAACGGTTTTTTTGTGAAAAAAATATATTCTTGGTTAATAAATAAATTATTATTACAAGAAAATGAACGTTTTCTCTAAGAATTAGATAAGCAAATGTTTTATTAAACATTGAGCTTTTCTATTCCATTGAGCTTTTCTTTATATTTGAAAAGATATAAAACATTGAGCTTTGAGCTGAGTATTTGGGAGTAATAGTAATATTTGCATCACTTTTATCGAAGTCTGCTTTCATTGTTGAAAATGCTTATTTATCTTTTGCAGCCCTCTAGTCAGTATATGCAGTTTTATTAATAGTTATGTTACTTTCCCTTTCTTTTAAACTTTTTCTTTGTTTTGTTTACACATAATTATTAAAAAAATTTTTTAGCTTATTTTTTGAATATTATTACTTCTATTAAGTTGTGGAAAGGAAGTATTATGTTACAGAAAAGTGTTCATTGGGACATGCTATGGAACCAGTCTGACTCCTAACAGAATTAATCATTTTTTATTAAAGTAATTTACAATGTGATATAAAAAACAATAAATATTGCTTCACGCTTAATGCGAGTAGGAAACATAATAATTTTCTACAATAGTGTGATAAAGCGTTGCTTAGAAGTTTTTGCACTTGAGAAAACACTTAATGCAATAAAACAATTTTTGAGCAAAAAATTTTTGCACTGAAGACTTGGTATTTTTTACATCTTTATCATGGTTTGTCTTTTTCCTTTACCGATTTACTAGTTCATTTTAATAAAAAAAAATGGTATTAAGTATTCACCCGCGCCACAGGTCCTGGGTTCGATCCTCGGGTAGGGCAAAGTTGAGTCAGCCTTTCATCCCGTCAGTGGGTCGATAAATGAGTTCCAAGCATGCTTGTGAACTAAACACTGGGGGTTTCGCGTTCGGCTGACCACCTAACCGGAACATCTGCTCCTGCACCCCAGAGCCCAAGGACAAGAAAACTGAGATGGGCATAGTAGGCCTTGACCCTCTATAGGCTGTTGCGCCACTGAATTTATTTTTTAGTTTAGGTATTAAGTATTAATTTAAATTATTGTGAAATTTTAAATTTTGACGATACATACGTGCTGCAATTCAAAATTACATATAAGACCAAACTTTAAATTCAGATAGAAAAACATTTAAAAAAAAATGACCTCATGATTTTAAAGTAATGGAATTTACCCAACAGATAAGATATATTTTACTTACATATGACTGTCTAAATGTATAATGGGCGCTTTTCGCTAGGTGTGAAAATGAAAGTAAGCATTGACAGCAAAGCCACAAAAGCAGACATGCATAAGTTTTGGTTCTAAAATGAAGACGTTTACTCTGTTTCGAAACAGACCTTTACTCTGTTCGAAACAGAAAATAACTGGTAACTGCGTAAGAAAATTATAAGCATATTGAAAAAAGGAAAAAAAAATGGCTTATCCTTCTGGGATTTTTCTCAGATTATTTCATTTCGAGAAGCTAGTTTTGCGTGCAGACTGAAAGTAGGAAATTTTTGCTATTTAAAAAAAAGAGTCAGTGGGGCGCAAGTATCCTAATTTATAAAAATTTGTTTAAAATCCTGAACTAATGGGTCTGTTCGATTTTTTTTACTTGAGATTGAAATCAACTTTTAAAAATGTATATCATTCTACAACATAATTCGAATTTAGAAAATAAATGACGTCAAATGCGCTTAATTTTTTACCGATTTCTTTTGTTTTTCTTTGGCAATTGAGCCGGTCAATCTAGTTACCTCCAAATTAGACCCGCAACCTTGCGTCTACACTATCCCTACGTATAGTTTGTCTACGGTAAGAACTTTCCCCGCAACAAAATCTGCTGCTATGGAAACACGAATAACGCATTTCAGGGAGGGTAGGGCTAACACAATAAACCGAAGAAAAATTTCCCTTTCTCACGTCAATCCAAGCTGAAACATGTCCTAAACAACGACCCTTCACCCCTACTTGTAATAATTACGCCTCGTTACCATAGTCACCACCACGGGTCCAGACAAATGAACAGGGGAGTTCTTACTTCAGACAAACTATAGACATTTCTTTGTTTATGCCTAATTCTGGTTAAATGAAACTATATTGAGCAAAAATAATATTATGTATAAAAAATCGTAAAATTTATGACATATTATCATATTCCATGAATTTCATAAAGTAAAATATGTCAATGACGGAGTAAAGAGAAAATTGAAAGTCTATTCACAGCTTGATTTTGCAATTACACTCGGAAGTGTATATCAGTGCTGTCAATGTATGATATCTTCCAAAAGAAATTTGACAAAAAAAAAACTTGTTCAAGATGCCCACTCTAGCCCTCTAGATGCCCACTTTTCCCTATATCGAAAATTTTTAAAGATATTTTCTAAAAAGAAATTACGTCTACATTCGATAGCTGTGTGCCACAATAACATTTTAGTTGATTGTAAGGTCAAGGTATCCCAAAGTGTTGGGCTTTTGACACAAACATTTTCTTAAAACTTTCCGCACAATAAAATTTTATTATTAATATGGTAACATTAAAAAGCCTTTTGAAAAATCTATTGTGAAATATTCTGAGCTTTCCTTTGTATTTTCTACGCGATATTCAAATAAAACTTCAAAAAATGTTCCAAAGTAACCCACTTTACTGTAACGACAGGAAGCGGCTTACGACTAACATTTTCCACGAAAATCCGCCTTTTCCAAAAACTTAATAGAAAGAAAAAGACGAATTCTATTCATACAGCTGACCTTAACATATTTTTTAACTTAAAATAGCGTGCTTTTCGAAACGCCTTTTTTTTACTGGGATTTTTATAAAATGTTAAATCTGCAGTTTCTGAGGACTAAGTTGATAGAAAGAAGAGTTGACCATATTGCTTCAACGGAGTAAGAATTTTGAGAAGTTAATGGATATGCTAGCAATACTTAACAAGATATAGACATAGGCAACAATTAACATGAACAGACATAGGCAACAATTAACATGAACAGACATAACATGGATAAACATAAAGGTTGGGATTATGCCTAAAATGAAGCAATCTGCTTTAGTCATATATTTTTGAAAATTTTAAGGTGGATGCTTAGAAATCCCGTTTTTTTCGATTTAAAAAAATATGATTTTTTTTTGTGGTTTATACTATTGTTAAAAAAAGGTTGGGCATTGTCTATCCCACCACTCCTGAAAAGGTTAAAATCTCTGATTATCTAAATGTTAAAATCTCTTATTATCTACTCAGTTTTCGATAGAGGGGTATTACCTTGTCTGGGAAGTAAAGGGGATTGGCACGATCAAATTGCAAACCTCATGCTTTTGGTCACTAAATTGTGGAACTTGAACTTCCGTGATCCTTTTGGTATGCATTTTAAATTATGGTATAACGTACGGGCGTTCAGGCTGCCGGTACCTTTTACAGTAAAATCCATTTTTACCGGAATATGTTTCGGAAAAAAAACTGATATACCGTTATTTTAATAGTAATCCGTAAAGCCACTGAATCTCTCCAACTAAATAGATATTATTGCAAAAAATAGGGTATAATATTTTGGATTGATTCCGTGGTAAAATCGATTTTATGAATGATGCATTCAAAGTGCCGGTACTTAATGCCTATTTATTAGAAATTTTTACAGGGTTAATAATCAAATGCAGTTGCAAAGCAATAAAAAGCAATCTGGGAATTACTGGGAGAAATAGTAAAAAAAAAAGGAAAACACATAAAAACGATATTCAAGGTGCCGGTACTTTTTACAATAATATCCAGTTTTACCGAAACATATTATAGAACAAACATTCTGACATATCGTAATATATACAGAAATCCGTACAATCATTGAATCACTTCAATTAAAAGAAATATTGCTGTAAAAAGTTTGGTAAGATCTTTTACATTCAAAAATGAATTTTATGGTAAAATTGATTTTATGAATGATGTGCTCAAAGTGCTCGTACTTTATGTTGCAATTTAACCAGAATTTTTAGTTCTCATGTTTAGCAAGCACAGGCAGCTGTGAGTCAATAAAAAATGCAGCATAGAATTTAGTTGCAGATCTATTATAAAAAATTAGAAATATACTGTCTTTAAAATGAGAAAATATATTTAGACAACTTACGTAATTTCCTTCAATTTTAAATAATGATAATATAATTATAATTTCATTTTTTGTCATTATTTAATGTCATGCAGTTACTTCAAAGTTATAATATGTATACCTTGGAAAGTGACCTTTTCTTTTATTCTTTTAAAAGCTTTGAAAAAAATAAAGTATCACAATTTATTCAATAAATGACGGTAAAAACAATATTTGGGCGTGCCTGTGGTTTTTAAGTAATATCTTGAAAGAGAGCCAGGGTACCTTTCTAGTTATCTGCAAAATTTAGTGTGCCGTTCACGTTTTTCATCTTTTAGTGCCTATTCGTCATTACTTAAAGGGTTATATTTCATTGCTCATTCACTAAAGTGGAATGCTTTTATTTTTATTTTATTCTGACCTTTTATGTTTTCAGTTTTTGTAAATTTTCATCTTTTGACCATTCAAAGAGCAAGCACGCTTTACATATTGTGAGTTGGTGTAATTTTTAAAAGATTTTATTATGACTCTCGGGATACCCAAACGTTGCAACCGGGAGTTGGGTTTTCGACTTTTAATCTTAATAAAAGGTACTTAAAATAACATATCTGAGTAAACTAATATTTTTAGGAAACAACTTTAACACGCATGCATTTTTTGTAATAATATTGAGAAATTTATTTACAGATATTCTTTTTATCGACATTTTCAAAAACAAACTCAGAAAACTATATAAAAAAAAAGAATTGTAAATTCCGATTTCTTATTAATAAAATATATTTAATTTACATATATTAATATTTAAATATATTAATATAAAGATAAAATAAAATTGTTAAAAATATAACCCGTTTTTTAAAAATTTAGTACGTTGGTTTAAAATGTATTGCTTGTAATAGTAGAAAATATTTACTATAACGTTCATCTGCATTCGGTAAAATCTATAACTATTATAGCAACAAAAAATAGGTAGATTCGTATATTTACAGAGTGTCTCAAATATAAAGCTCGTTTTCTGCTTTAAAATTTTCAGTTGAAAATAAAATATTTTGTACTTTCAGTGGAAATCTCAAATAAAATTTATAAAGTGAATTTCAGAAACAGAAAAAATTATGAAACCTGGAGTGGAAATCCGATTTAATCTTGATAAAAGTAGCTTTGAAAGTGTGAACAATTTTCTTACGCCTTTTTGTTCATGCAAAATTAGTTTAAAAAAAAAATCTTTCTTTTATTCTTTTTCAGAACGCACACTGCAAATTTTAATGATTAATTTTTTGCTAGTGTTTTTACATTATAAGGTGGTTATACACTATAAAGTGATAGCAATATAAGGTGATAGAACAGTATCTTGTCACTATTTAAAGGGGTAGGACGGGATAAATATCAAAAAAATTTACAGTATAATGCGTGTGCGGAAGTGCCATGTAAGTTAGGTAGATGGCGTGTGAAGCCCTTACAAAAATGAGCATTGCAAGAATCATCAGAGTAAACTATTTACCACGTTGACGAGATCTATTAATAGCTACAATTTAATACTAAGGATAGAGAGTTCGTCTTTCAATGAGATGAACCGTGTTTAAATCTCAGCGATAGCTGGTCGATATGAATTCTTCATCCAGCTTGCACCGACCATAGTGCTGACGTAAAATATTCTCAGTGGTAAACGGAGTCATTGGCTACAGATCCCCTTGCCGTCAGGCTAACCGTGGGAGATTTTCATGTTTTTTTTTAATGTAGCGAAAATGCTGGATAGCTCCATTAAAAAGTCCTCCACAAAGGCAAATTTCTCCTAATACTTGATCCAGGAGTTTCCTTTACCTCTGGATTGGATTGAAAAAAAAATATGGGACAGCTGTGTAACGACGGTGAGAAAATAAAAATTAAATTTATTACTAAGTAGCCGTGGTAGCTCAGGAGATAAGTCTTCCGCTTGAAATAAGGTGAACCGGGTTTGAATACGATACGAATTTCGCACCCAGCTCGTACTGATCACAGTGCTGACGTAAAATTACTTCAGTGGTAGACTTCAGTAGTATCTCAGTGGTAGAAAGATCAAGGGTTAGGGTCCCTTTGCAGTCTAGCTAACTGCTTTAGGTTTTAAGTGGTTTTGTTCTCTCTAAAACGCAAATGAGAATTAACTCCATTGAGAAGTCCTCCACGAAGGCAAGTTTGTCCAACACTTTACCTTGTCTTCTGGGTTGATTTCAAAATTACAATACCATGTCGTTAATAATTGATAATCGTAAACACAAAAATGGACCGGTTTCATACTACCGGTCGTTAAATAAAATCCTTAAAACAGATTTGGAAACAGTGTCTAAAGAATATAATTGATTTTCATTCGCATGCCATTGTTACTCAAAAAGAGAGATTTATAATTGCATTTATCAAAAAGTGGGAAATTAGAATTGATAATTAAATTTTTAAATTACATGAAGTATGTTAAACTTACTTCAGCATGAAATATATTTAAAAAAAATTGACCTTTGAATCGAAATCTCAAAAATGTCTTCATAGGCAGTGATATGTTTTATAATTAATAATACGACATGAAGTAACGAAAGCTTATTTCATCTTCTCTATTTTATTTACATGCAAGACCTGTCTTGAATTTGACTTAGCAATTTAAAGATATGTGAATTACTTGAACTTATCTTGTCCAGGCCGGCGAGCAAGAAGATTGAAAAATGATTCCCCTAATGAATTACCCTTCAGAACATTGAAGGTAAGGTATCCCCAAAGAATTCCTTCGAAACTATAGATTCCGTTAATTAGAGTTGTGGATTCATTAAGATGGATGCAATATTTTCTACCATTTATGAAAACCAGAGGCCCATCCTACATTAAAGAATCACATAACGTTGTAATTAAGTGAGGCAATTACTCTAGGGCTCTCGCATCGTGTAGGATTACGCCTTAGCTCATCGGGCGAATTGAGCAACGTTGCCAACTAACTAAATTGAAATTTAATGATAATGATGTTAACTTTAACATAATCTTAGGTAAATGTTATAATTTAATAGGGGAAGAAAATATACTTTATTTTAAGGGTAGACTTTACTTCCTTTTCAACAATGACAGATACTTTAAATAAACGACAGTTTCTGTCATAGGAAATATGACACTCAAAACTCATGTTTAACGATTATGTTCGGTTACTAAATTAATTTTAATATACTTCAAAGCATTTTAATAAGTTACTTTAAAGACATTATTTAAACGCTAGCCTGAAATAAATTCTAGTGGTATAAATATTCTAACGGATAACACTGTTTATTTACAGTGGGTCGTGAAAAAAGAAAGAAAAGCCAGGAAAGAGAACACTTGAATCACACCCCGCACTTTTTGGTCTAACAAGTGTATTCGCAAGCATTAAGGTTCAAATTTCATTAATTTAGGGGCTTGATGAAGTTATAGCGCATAAAAACTGTAAACTATTATTAAAAATAGCCTAAATAGTTTAAATGCAGATACAAAAATAGTTTGTAAGGAGATATTTATCGTTGTGATAACGTTTATGCCCGTGTAAGTCGAAATTTAATTTTTAACCTTAATCTAACCTCAAACCTCCCTGAAGTGTCAAGTTCTCTGCATTTTTAGCAAGGGATATCTGACAAAAGGTTTCTTTTTTGCTACGAATCTCACGTATATTTAAAGTGTTTATTAAAATTCTTCTTTTCCATTTCTATTTATTTGTATTTTAAAAGTTTTAGATATTTGAAATTTTTTATTTTATTTTAACTGTATTAAATGTCTAAAGATTTTTGTTGAGAATTAAACAATACATTTGGTTTAAATAAAAACTGCAATTGCTTAAAAATTGTTATGCGTTGAATGCTGTTTTACGTACATTAAAACACAAAAGTACTAAGCTCGGATATATTGTCTTAAATAGTTTTTAAAGTTTATTAATGTAGTCTTCAATGTTTCAACCGTTGTTTACTTAGAAAAAAAAACAGTCGCTTGTGCATATTGTTAAAATAAGAAAATTTTGACAAACAAAAAAATTAAACAGCAAAACATTGAAAGAAAGAAAAACGCTTTCCACCTACAAGTTATAAAACAAAGAAGGTCATATTTAATGCACAGATTTTAAGCCAGTTATTATAATATTTAATTACCATAACGCTAAATATGATGAGGACTAATAAAAGAAATAATAAAACTCCGAGGAAAACATCGCTGAAATTCCTTCATAATAACCTAAACATACACATCCTTTAGGTATAATCCATCCATTGAGTTAAGAAGAGAATCCATTCTTTCCACTTTCTTCGACATTTTTTGCTAATTTTGTCAAGGATGAGCCTGAATTAAAAATTCTTCCAAAAACTCATTAGTGCTTCAGTAATTGGCTTGGCTGTTTAAAAGCAATTTCATTATTTATTTTTTATCCTTTAAATAGTTTTAAAAGGCATTATTTCTTAAGGAAAATCTATATTTAAGAAGGGAAAAGTTTAATCAAAATGTCTTTTTCATACGTTGTACTTTCCTATTATTAGATATAAACAAAGTGACAAAAAAAATAAATACGAGATTCCTGAATCAATAACCTTTTCAATGTTTGGCGAAAGGATCTTTATTCTTGAAGCTTATTATTTTTTTTTAAAATTTTGTTATAACAATTTAATGAAAAATATATGTAATACAATGATGATTTTTATCATTTTATATACTATTATTTTCTGGAAATAAAGTTTTTAATAATATCTCAAAATAAGAATTTATATTTGAAAAGATATAAAAATAAAGCATGGGATAAAGAATATATTTCGCGGATAAGGAATAAATTCTATATCTAATAATAGGATTACTGTTTTAAATTAAAATCGATAATTTAAAAATAATTGAGTAAATTACTCAAAAAATAGCTGATACCTTTTAATTAATTTATTATATTTAATTCTAAATAATGGTATTGTCGAATACTTTGACGTTATTTTTCCTAATTTCTGATAATTATGAAAGAATAGAGTTTTTAACTTATAGAAATTTGCAAATTCTATTTATTAAGAAATATTCAATTACTTGTCTTTTATTCTACTAGATACAATACTGATAAACACAATGGGAAAATAAGATTTGCAGTTCGTTGATTAAAGCAGTTAACATTCAATTAAACAAGCAGAACTTATTATTTATTATTTGTTGATTACTTAATTGGTTAATTCGAATGAGAAAGATTTTTAAAATTTTACCGACTTTTCAGCTGTAAATAAATTAATGATATTGAAATAAATTCCTATAAATTACTATTTTTAATAGTTTAATAATTAAGTTAATTAAATAATTCTAGGATGATTACAAATGTCCTTTCACTTCACAAATCGCAAGATTTTTTTTCTCGACACTGTAAAAACTGTTGAGAATTCCTATTCGAATTTTGTGTTAAAAATCGCGTGTTTATTGTAGTTAATACCAAATCTTGGGTGCATGCACACTTTAAAGGATGTGATTAAATACTAACACCAATAAATGATACAATTTACTAATTTTACTAATTACTAAGTTTAATTGTGTTTACTCCATTCATGGTAGGCAACAGGTCGGAGAATGTGTTGTCCTCTTTGAGTGCTCTGTAATTTTTGGAAAATGCAAGTAAAATGTTATTTTATATGGTAAAATAATAAATGAAAGTTAATTGCGATTTTATTGAAGTTTTACTGATCAATGGCAGAAGACATTCAATACACATAATAAGTGAGTTTACGTAACATCATTAATTCTACAGATCTGAGCTTTTTTTAATTTTTGATCTAGGGTGGCGAACAGGCTTAAGTCGGCAAGGGTTATCTGCAGACAAAATCAATTTAAATAATTTTGATTACTGTCAAATATTTTCTGAGTGATATAAATCTTCGTATGAGGATTTGAGAAACTCCTTACGTAAACTGTTACAAAAGACATATTTTTTTAGTTGCATAATAAGATATTTATGTTTTCATAAGGTTTACTTTAAATTTTACGATAAATTTTATTATATATAACTTCTATTCACTTCAGCTTTGTGAAGCTTAGTTTTTATTCATATTAATATTCTCTCAGTTTTGTATGTAAGTTTGATTTGCAAACTAATTTATTTAAAAAAATATGGTATATATATGAACCCTTAGTTACGATTATTACTTTATATTGTATGGTCAAAATAATTTAACAGACTCTATCGTGTATTAAATCTTACAATAATTTTAAAATTTAGTGTTACTGAACAAAAAACTTACCATAAATAGTGTAAAAAGAATTATTGGCGCTATATAAAACCTAAAACTTATGTTCTGGGATCTTGGTGTAACACCACACTAAGAAAAAAATATAGTCAAACCTACCCAAATATTATAAAGACTTTCCAATATGGTAAAATATGGTAATATGGTAAAATATGGTAATATGGTAAAATATGGTAATATGGTAAAATATGATAATATGGTAAAATATGATAAAGTGTCATAACCGATAATTTTTACCGAAGCGCTTTGTAATAATTTTGGTGAAATTATCAAAAAACTAAAGTTTATAATATGTTATAAAATTTGGTAAACGTGGTAAAAAGTGGTAATTTTATCAAGATACCTTAGAATATGGCTTCGACACCATTTATTGGGTTAAATTCGGTTTTGAGTATTGCATATTTCACTAAATGTGAGGGAATAAAAGTTATAGTTTTTAAAACCATAATTTTCGGTAAACCATGTATATATGAACGGAAAAACTACAAAATGAATGATTTACACAGTATATACAGTATATTTTGATTTTATTAACAAGAGATATGGTTTCTTATACTAGAAATGTCATTACTATATATTACCATAGAATTCTTTTCGTTTATTTTAGAGAAAAATTGTTGACTCCATTTTTGGTAAAGATACATCAATAATTAAAGGATAGAGAAAACAATTTTTATACCTTTTTTAATTTTGAATAGAATAAGTGCACTATTCTTTTATTGTTATAAAATTTTAATTTATATTGGAGTACAATAAGTTTTTAAAGAAATATTCGAATACAACAAATCGAAATCTTAAATAGTAGTTATTATCCAACGTGAAAAAATAACTATTTTTAAAAATATTTATGAATATATGAATATAATTGTATTTCGGTCATTATTGTATTATTTTTTAAATGTTTTTGCATTTGTATTTCTCTTGAAACACAAAATAATTTAAATACCAAAATACAAAGAGTCTTATTCAAAAAGCTTTGGCAATATTGATTAGAAAAATAATCAAAAAGAATTTGGTTTATAAATACTTGCATCGTTGTATTATTTTTTTTAAATTTTTGATATTTTAATTTCTTTTGGAACACAATGAATATTAAATAAATATCGAAGGTCAACTTTACCAAATATAAAGTTATTATTTAATAGTTTCAAAATAACTTATTGCTTTCATTATATTTTTAAATACAGTACTACGAAGAATTCAAATATGAAATAACGATTATTAACACTCCCATAAAATACTTTTAATTAAAATTTCAATGTTTTAATTTAGGAACTTCAAAGTGCATGGCAATAAAGTTCTTCATTTAAAACAAAGTTTGTGATTCTAACAAGTGAAATGGATGCTTAATTTTAAGTGCTGTTTTCAGAAACTATCTCTAAGCAACAGTTATGTTTACATTTTATTCCTTACAACTCTTAATAAAGTTTACAAATTTTAAAGAGAAAATGTTTGAATTTACCTACACTTAGCTGTTGTTTCTGGAGATAATTTTAATGGAAGGAGAAGCACTTTAGGTTTCCTTAACAAAGTGATTCCTGTGAGTATTTATATTGAAATATTAATAAAATCTAAGCATTTGAAAGGGATTCTCTGTATCTTATTTAGAACCAGTCGAATCTTCAAAAACATTATTGTATTTTTTTTTTTAAATTTTGAACAACCTCACGATAATTGAAGCAAACGTTTCGAATTTTGAT
Source organism: Parasteatoda tepidariorum (assembly GCF_043381705.1). Classification (NCBI taxonomy): domain Eukaryota; kingdom Metazoa; phylum Arthropoda; class Arachnida; order Araneae; family Theridiidae; genus Parasteatoda; species Parasteatoda tepidariorum. The sequence goes on from NC_092208.1 coordinate 20,166,284, forward strand.
GTTTTTGAACATGAAATCGAATAGACGAACATATTCTTCTTAAATATTCAAAATGAAAACAAATTCAAATATTTCAGGTTTTTGCCAATTTCTTTTCACAGATTTAAAAATACTTTAAACAGACATTTGTTGTTTTTCTAAGTGAGCTATTTTGTTAATAAAAAACAAACAATGTATTTTCTTTTAGTTTTTACATCCTGATTTAATTACAAAGATATGAACTGAAAAAAATGTTACTAGTTGGAAAAAAATCTTTTTTAAGTTTTACAACTGTGTAGTAAATGTGTATCCTTGCAGTAGAAATAAACACTATAATATCTTTAACTATATGCTTACATTTAAATATTTAAAATGTACTTTTTATAAAATATTCGTGTGCGTATGCGCAAAAAGTAATATATTCTCAATAAATAAATAAAACGTATTCGCATTAATAGTTTTAATTGATTTCACACTGCGTCTTTTCTTTAAATTATTAACAAAAATATCGCAAAACACATTTCAAACAAATTTTATATTAAAAACACAATTTTGCTAGACCTGGGTATTGTTAACCAAAAAGTAAAAACTGTCAGGAAATTAAAAAAAAATGGTCCATTAAGGTTTTTTGAAACATCGGAATATTGATTGTCAAACAATCAAAAATGTTTGCTAACAACAGATTTGCTGTTATAGGTCATAGAAGTGGTGATTCGAACGATGAGTTTCGGTCTTCAAGCAGTTAATGACTCTCACAAGCTGAAGCTTTTATTTTGTCCCTGAAACTCAGTCATTTTTTCATTATTCTCTGTAGTCTAGAAAGAGGAAAAATCTATAAGCGACTAATGTTTCTAAGTGGCCGCTTCTATAATGTGCCTTACAGCTGTTTTTCAAGATGGCGCTAGGAGACTAAAATGAAGCTAGCGCTGATGCATCTTACTGCACCTGGGACTGTATTTATTTCATTTTCAGTCTTTCTTCACCTCTGGTGCTCCCTTTAATTAAAAGAACCGGGAGATTCTTTTATCTTATGGAGAGATGAAGGGGTAATCCAAGTGTAAAGAGTTCTTTTTAGAAGTTGAATCTTAAATTTTTGTTTTACTATCAGATTTTCGCTTTGAATGCAGTCTTTCATAGTTTGTTAGATTTAATGAAGTACTATTCCCTTTGATGAAGAAATTTTAATTAATTAAAGGCTATTTTTTTAAATTAGTATACCTAATGAAATGGAAAAAGCATATACCATTACACTACTTAATAACAGTGTAATAACCGTACTTTAAGTTCCAAATATATTTTAATTCATTAATATATTCAAGGTATGCAAAAGTTTATTCTAATTTATTAATCGGTTTTCATGTTCATTGAAGAATTTGTTTCAATTTTTGCGTCGACGGTTTGGAAAAAAATTTAAATATATTTTTATATTATAAAAAGCATTATAATTTTTTTGTAATTAAATTAGGTTAAAACTATAAGGTTTCAAGTAAAGCATTCCACTCCACTACTAACGAGAGGGCTTTACAGCTTTATACACATATAGTTAGGTGTAGATAGCTTTTATTAAAAAATATTTACAAGACTAAAGAAAGTGGGCAAAGTTGATATAATATTATAAACATAACAAAACAAAACAAATCAAATTCAATTCAACAAGAGCTACGATTTCCGAAGAAGTTCAAAAAATATCAAAGACGCAAATCCAAAAACATTTACGAGTTGAAATTGTACCATTTATTTCTGTTTTAATTCCGAAGCATAGTTAACTTTGATTAAAATGAAAATTGTTTTAAAAGGGGTTAATAATATAGAAAAATCACTTTATACATACTATATCACAACAATGTATCTATTTTAAAAGAACATAATAATAATACTTGTGCCGATTGTGGTTCATCATAACGAAAAACGGATCTAATTGTTATTAATGATAGACTGTAAAAAATTGTAGATCTAATTATGAAATGTGCAGACAACCAGAATTCTGTTGCTTTTTACCCTAAAATTTATTTTTAAAGTAAAATTTTAAGGATCAAAAAATTTTCTAAGTCATAATTTTTAGAGTAATATTTATTGTAAAATATACGGTTATGTGGTAACAAAGTATTTTAAGGTAAATTGGATTTTAAGGATGATGCATCCAGGGTGTCGGTAATTTTTGATGTAATTTGATCCAGAATTTTTTACAGTGTATTTTTTTTACCTAGACTAATTGGCTTGAAAAATGCCTGCTCTAATGCCGCTTTCTCGCAATATTCACACACAAAATCATCGAAATGTTGAACATACACTTTCAACATACAACTAATGAAGCACTTGAATGAAAACTGATATTTTTTCCAAGTTGGTTTCAAAGACCAAAAGTGCGCAAAATATAGGGAAAAAAAATAAGGCCAACTTTTCATCATATATGCCATTAGAAATTCATAATTTATTTAACTTCAATCGAACCTCATACTCATTCCAAAAAATTCATTATAAACTTATAATGCCTTTAACTCAGACATTATGATATTTAAAAGTCTTAAATAGATCAAAGTCTCTTACTCTCTCAGAAAAATAAACCCAACACTGATTCATTTTAATTAAACCTTAAACCACAACAATGTTTCAAACATTTTTGCATCCTAAATTAAGAGGCTAAAATAAACCACTTTACAGTATGAGGCGAACCGAAAGTAATATGCAATTGCGCTTCAGAAACACTATGATGTCGTTCAATTTAACATCTTAGAAGTGGCAACGGATTTGCACCATATTTATGATTCAACACAATTTGAAATTTTTTACCATGTATACTTTTTAAAGATAGTTAAGAAAATAAAAAAAATACATATTGTTTCTCAAAAATAAGGTAAAAAAATATAAAAGCAATGTTAAATGAGAAAAATAGAGGGAAATATGAATTTCAATAAATTTAAATCATTTTAACACGCTTACAATAACGAAATTTTTATTTGAGTGCGCAGATTCAATTTATTTTCGAAGTAACATTATTTGAATAAGTAGCTTATTAAGTACAGTTTTCTAAAAAAAAATATTGCAAATTTTTAATTATTCTAAATCTGTTGTAAGTTTATTTTAAATTGAAGTTCCAGTTTTAAATTTAAAATTACCTGAGCTCTATCTCAGAAAAACATTTTTCATACAAAATTATTTAATTATTTATTTCTTTTTTTTAATATATAATTTACTCTCTCCTTAAATAAGTTACTTTAAAAATATTTTCTCTGAAAATACTATCATAGGACCATGATAAAATTAGTTTTAAATAACGTTTCTTTCTGCAAAGTACGCTACTTAAATACATATTGCAAATATTCTTAAAAATGGTTTAAAATAAAAAAGAAATAAATAGACGAATTTCAGTTAGAAGTTGGATTAGATGGAAGCAAATTTATAAAAATTTTTCTTGCATTTTAAATTTGCCACACAGTTTACAAGCTTATTAAAAAAATAAAAGTAAATAATGCTCCGATAATAAATTACCTAAGCAATTTGTGTCAAGTATTTAAATGCATTTTCGCTTAAACCGAGGAAATTCATGGGATAAAAAACCTATTTGCTTAGGAACAGAAAAAAAAAACAGATATTCTACTTTCTCGGGCTTTTAATTCCAATTAAACTCGTGAGGAGCATCAGAAAAGAAAATTAACTTAAAAATTTCCCCGTCTTTCAATGTCTGAAAACTAATTGTTATAAATTAGTAATTTAAGAAGCTAAGTGTTTCATTTAAAAATTTCAAAAACATATTTAATCCTATTGGATGAAAGAAGTATTTAGAATGATAAAATTCACAAAAAATAATCAATCATGCGTTTGATTAATTATATAACAAATATTACTTTTTTAATTTAAAATATGGAATTTTTCTGCGTGTTTATTTAAATGATGTATTCTTTTTCACCGTTTGATTAAAAATATGCTTTATAAAGTACTTTTCGATATTCTTAAATAAAATATTTGCGCAAATAGTGAATTAAAAATGTGTCGCAATATTATAATTATGTAAAACAGAATGGCATTGAATTGTGTTGAATATCATATAGGTATTAAAATTATATAGTGCAGCATTAAAGTATATATATTTTTGCTTTAAAAATGAAAACCATATTTTAATGGGGAATAATAAGTTCAGTTATTAATTCTAGTTTCATTTTATTGCTTATAATTAATGGCATGGTAAGAAAATAATGTACATTGAAATCAATAATTGATTGATTTTTCGATTTTCTTAAAAATATGGCAATCAATATTACATAGCAATTAATATTGGAGTAATTAAGATTCAGGCTCAATAAATCCTTTTTTAAATAAACTTTTTTAGACAGATGGTACATTTACTGTTTTATTCATAGAGAATGTTACATGAAAAATAAAACTCATTATTTATTATTTACTTTTTAAAACTATTATTTACTTTATATATATTAAACAGTTATTAATTATTATTTACTTTTCAAAAACTACTTCATAACTTTATTTAAATTTTAAAATAAATAAAACATAATTAAAATGCTGCTACGTAGTTATAAAAAATGCAAATTCGGGAATAGTTTTTACCTTTATGTATAATCTTAATAAGAATTATTGAAAAAAATGGTAAAGAACAGAAAGTTAGTTTATTGATCTTGGATGGTGAAAAAACATTAAAAAAATAAATGTTAATTAGGATTTCACCAAGTTAATTTACATTCACATACAAACGATGTATTTATGCTGTGTACACTATAAGGAACGAAAAATTATCAAAACTATTAGAAATGGATCTATGATCTGGCTCTATGGGAGAACCAAAAACATCGAGTAATTTTTACTGATGTGCATGCTTGGTAATAATTTTTGTACATTTAACAATAATATGTGATAAAATTTGGTGAATGTGGTTAACTTTGGTAGTTTTAATCATAAGTCCTTAGAGCATGGCATAAAAATCATTTATTCGGCTAAATTTATTTATGAGTTTTTGCAGCTGTACAAGTTTTGTTTTAGTTTCATTTCGTTTCATGTATTCAGAAATTAATTCAAAAAAATGTTTTTGCTAATAGAAATTTATCAATAAATTTCAGTCATCCGTTTTGTATTAAACAAAAAAAAATATCCAATAAGCAGATTTTCTTTAAACGAGTAAAAATTAATTCATCTCATTTTAATGAACTATCATTGTTAATTACAATTTGATAATTAAAAGCAAGTAAAAAACAGCAGCAAAAAGTCAAAAGATTTTAATTATTAATCAATATTGACTACCTACATATCGAACATACCAAATCTTTTAATTTAATTTTCTTTCAACCGCATCTTGTCATAAGAAACTTCAGGTAAGAAAAAAAAATATCAACATGTTCAACTCTATTTAAAGAACTTTGAAGAATTAATGATGAAAAAGAGTAAAATATCAAAGGGGGTTAGAAGTCAAAAAATAATGTCCCAGACAGTACAAAAACACGAAGAGTGATGATAGCAAAACTGATCAAGCTCTTCAAGCGAACACAAGTTAATTGCAGATAGAAAAGAAAGTTTTCTATTATATTAATGACTTCAGTAATTGCTGAGCTGAGTTCTAAAAAATATGACATTCGGGACACGAGTTTTTGCGTTCATTAAATTAAGAACTTCAAAGGTAAGTTATTGAATATGCATTTTAATGCAATGTAATATCTGTTAATATTGTCGAAGTATTGATCACTTCTTTCCCCTTCAAAATAAAATAAATTTTCAGATTTTTAGAAAAAGAATGTTTATCTAATGAGTATTGTTACAAAAATGGATGTTTCGTAAAAGTAGGATGTTAAATAATTTTGTCATTTTAATACTCAACATTTGCTAAGTTTTGCTAAAAAGTGGGATTTTATTACTGTTTAAAATATCTTAACAGTGAAAAAAATTTGAAAATTTTTTTTTATTTTTAGAAATAGAGTACGCTTTGTTTTAACATTTTATTTTGTAATTTTAATTTGCTACTCAAAATATGTGTCATAAACAGTCGATATGCGTATTCAATTCCATATTTTAGTTAACTCAGTAACTGTCGTCGGCCTTCTGAGCCCAAGTCTGCGGGTTTGATTCCCGGCCCAGACACCGGATTTTCGGGATGCAGAAAATCCTCAGAGGCCAAGTCGTATGATTATGCAGCATGTAAAAGATCCCTGGAGTGCCTTATTGGCTCTTGGCATTTCCGGCAAAATTAAATTCCTAGTGCACTTTAGCATCCAAATAGAGTCTCAGTGCTGCCATCTAGAGTGGCAGCAAACTAGATGTCCAAATTAACATGACTGTGACATTAGGTCACAGCCTAATTTTCTAACTATCCTTTTTTTAATCAATAATACTAATTCGTTTGACTTAATTTATAATTTTGTAATACATTTTTTTATTTCATCATCTTTCTTTAGCCCCTTAAGCGGTAGCGCAATTTGGACATTCTCCCCCTAAAATTCCTTACCAGCTCCTTGAAGAGCCCCTTTCTTTCGAGAACATTCCACCCTTTTTTTTCTGAGAATTCGCACTGGTTGTNCTGATTTATAAATGTTAATTTGAAACCTCCTGACTTATTATTCGGAAAGATGAACATTGATTTAGAAAGATGGGGAAATATTAGTCATTTCCAAGTATACGCAAATGTGAGTTTTGGTATAAAGAACCATTTCAGAACTGCATAAGACCTATAAAAAAACCCGATGATAACATGATATGCATTGAAATATAAAGATTAACGTATGTAGGAAACTTCGGCAGAATGGAAGAAAACTGAAATGTCAAATATTTTTATGGCCAAACCATATGGTGTGCGAGCTAGAGAAAGACTAAAACTACGATATATTGATTGCTTTGAACGAGAACCTTTCAAATACTTAAAATATAAAGCAGTAAAACAAGGGTATCAACTATCTCAAAATTAAGTCTGTTATTGAGGCCATGATCTAGACTGAATTGTTGTTCGAGTAAAGACTGTGTCAAAATATTTATCATTTTAAATTGAAAACAATTATTAGATCCAAGAACCGCAATAAAACATGTATATATATATTTTTTTATATAAAAACCCAAGATAGCCAGAAAGTTCAAATTCAGATATTTATTCTAAGAAATTTTTTCGCTCAGTGACTTAAAAAAACCAATTTTAAAAAAAATGCTTTCTCTCTTTAAAATATTAATCCGAAAACACAGATATTAAAGCTGGCTTCTGAAAAACTAAACTAATTATTTTCTTTCGGATAAACTAATATTTTTTTGGTAACATGTCTTGGAATTAACCATCAATCAATATACTATTCGTAAATATATCGTGACAATTCCTAATTATTCTATTCTTGATCTGCGACATTTTCAATTTATTACATGCAATAGTTGGATCAAATACTCCCTGCTGCAATGTATATAATTAAGCTGAAAAAAACAAATAACAATTAATGCACAAAATGCCCTTAGAGCTGTTCCTGTCTAAGATCAATGCTTGATTTCTCTACCACGGCCACCTATTACTTCTCGAAAGTGATAGTTATCACGCCACACATGGATTACAAGCAATTATAGGATGACATATATTGTTTTCGCGTGTCATACGTACTGAAGGAAAAGGGGATGTTGGGGAAGTTCGCTTTGCCAAACTTATCAATAATTCACATATTTCAATCTTGGGATTTGTGGACAACCTTTCTCTATAATAGGTATATGATTGGATTTTAGTTATAGTTATATATGTTTCAACGTGATATTTTAATAAGGCTAAGGTGCAATTGAAAGTAAACTATTTAATAAATTGAGGATATTCATTACATAATTGTATATTAAAAATTCTATTTTGTTGCCATAATCGACATTACCTATTGCTGATACGGTAAAAAAATTCGGATTAAATTACGGTCTAAAATAATGGCACTTTAAGTGCTTCATCCATAAAATCCAGTTCACCGCAAAACTGTAATTTTTACAGAAGCATTTATTTAGTTAGACTGATTCAGTGAATTTACAGTTATATTGCTGTGAAAATTATGGCATATAAGAGTTTTATCCTGTAGCTTGTTGAGGTAAAAATGGACTTTACAATAAAAAAGTGTCGGCACAATGAGTGTCTGAACTTTTTACGTAATTTGATCTGGAAATTTTACTGTGTTTTTATTATTAATTTCTAATTTCATTCTAATTGCCAAGCATTTGATAGGTTATTTTGGAAATGAGTTTTTCTGGAAAAATATTTATTATTAAATACTAAGGTTAAAAACTAAATTTATTTATTATTAAATACCATGGTTAAAAACTCAATTTATTTATTATTAAATACCAAGGTTAAAAACTAAATTTATTTCATCTTATATTTTAAAAACAAGTTCAAAGATTTCAAAAAAATTACATTTTTTGTTTCAACTTAAGCTTTAGTATGTCGGTCATTTGATATTCAAACAGGGATAGGGATATAAAGATGGAAATACTACTGCAAATTTTTCTTAACCCAAAAACTGCATCTATTTTTTTAGTATACTGTGGGAAAGGATAATTGCACTTTGTGCATCTTAAACCTTATTCCGAAACCAAAAATTCTCCNTTTTTGTTTTAACTTAAACTTTAGTATGTCGGTCATTTGATATTTAAACAGGGATAGGGATATAAAGATGGAAATACTACTGCAAATTTTTCTTAACCCAAAAACTGCATCTATTTTTTTTAGTATACTGTGGGAAAGGATAATTGCACTTTGTGCATCTTAAACCTTATTCCGAAACCAAAAATTCTCCACATCACAGTAAATAAAATTAGAGCATTTAGTTTTTTAATATGGTCTGTATATAATGGAGTATTTATGCAAAATAAAAACTTTTCTTTTATTTAATGATAAAAGTTTTTTAACTCATGTAATTAAATGAAATTATGAGTTAAACTTTTTTTTCTATTCGACTATGCACATAATATAACATTAAACTTCAAATATTTTTATACTTTTTTAATTTGTAACTCTAAAGATGTAAAAATATTATCAAGTATTACCTGCATTACATTACTAAAACAATAAAATTTTATCTAACGTACAATGCAAAATATTTATGACTTAGAGGAATTCATTTTAAGTAAACAATTTGTTTATTCCCCATTAAACATGAATTGGAATAAATAATGCATACACACAGAATAATATGAATAATTTATTTTTATTGATCTTCAATAACCTATGACTAAGTATGAAACATTATTTTTAACGAGATAATGAATAAATGTATGTTCATAATGGTGTTTTTATATTTAAAACATTTTGATGGCTTTATCGAACCATTTTTTTCATTTATATTCGGTTATTAACTATTCGATAAATTTTACTAATGTATGTTAAACTCATAGTTATTTTTTTGCGCACCATGTACTCAATGCATAGTATTGAAATGAATGTTAGACTCCTTGAAATGTCTATGTAAACTTTAAAAATATAATAAATAAACTTCAAAGTTATCTAGCTATTTTATAATATTTAAAGCTTTTTTAAACTTTAAAGGTATATATCAGTTTTAACTAGTGAATATTAAGTTACTAATCTTACTACACGGAGAAACAAATTCTGATAAAATTACCACACTGTATGGTATGGGTATTTATGGTAAAAAAAACCATAAATTTGATTAATAAAACTAAAATATAAGGTATATAAACCATTTATTTGATAACTTTTCCATGCTTATGGTAGCGATTTATCTGTTCCAGTTTTCAAAATTATAATTCTGTTTAACACACATTTAGTAAAATATTCAAAACTGAAAAAAATAACTATTAATAGTAAATTTAACCAAATGTATGGTTTCAAACCATGCTCTATAGTGTCAGGGTAAAATTATTACATTTTACCACACATACAAATTTTATCATATATTATGAAACCATAGTTTGTTAATTTTATAACAATCATTACCGAAGTTTATTCGTAAAAACTATCGAGTTTTTTGGTACTTCCATTTTATCGTATTCTGATAGTTTTTAATATGCTTTTTTCCTCGATGAACTGTATATATTCATATTTAAAATATACATAACATAATACGTAATACATATTATTCTATGTAACTTGTCATGTTATTTTAAATTTTATTATTTAATAACTCAATTTCAGTTTCATGAGCTTTCTCATTAAGAATTTTAAAAAAAACCTAGATAAAATCATATTAGCTGAGATTTTTATATCAACTCTTTATATTAAATAAATACCTCTGACCCATGGAGTATCATTTTTGTCTATGTATGCCCAAGATAAAATAACTAATGATTTCATAGATGCATCAAATTACACAAAAGATAAATGACTAGTGAATGCTCTCATCTGTAGAATAATGTATTGGAATTTCTCTGCTTTATGCTGAACAATAAATCAAACAGCATGGTATGTAATATATGAGAGTAACTTACAATGTTAAGTGAATATTAGGTTTTATGACAATCAATGAACACGAAGCCTCATTTAGAGAAATTTTGCCTTTTCTTCTTTCGTAGACTCTTAAGAAAAAAAACTTTAAAATCACAGTTAGAAGATTGCTTTTGTGGAGATCGTAATATGTTATATCTGAAAGCTAACTAAAAATTTAAGCGTATTCATTGTAAAATGTAAACTGAATTTTTCATTTAAATTTAATGCTACCCTGAGAAAAAAAATAAGTTCAAAATAACTAAAATGTGGTGTAGTAAAGTGTTACTGGTTCTATGGGAACTCCAAAAAGCTCAATATTTTTTACCAAAAACGTTTTAGGAAGGAATTTGTTAAAATTGACAATTAAATTGAGTCTAATAATATGTAATAACATATGTAATAACATTTGAAACATTAGATGAAATAGAATTTGATAATTTTCTTATGAGGCCTAAAAGAATGACATAAAGCCATCTCTTTGGTAAAAATTAGTTTTCAGATTTATATATGTTACTAAATTTGTGGTAAAAAAAATTTTTATATCCAGAATTCGATAAACCGTTACCACATGAACTGAAAATTTACCAAATGAATGGTAAAAATACCGTATATTTTGATTTCATTAACTAGAATTGCGTTTGTTTTTATTCTGATATTTCATTACCATACAGTATGGTATAGTATCTAAGATTAAGAATTCTAAGGCGAAGAAAGGTAAATGACAATTGGATTAGATATGTATATTAAAGCTTTGAGAAAATCAATACTACTTTAAAAGTAAAATAAATTAGTAAATACTTGAAATGTTCCAGGTGATAAAATATCTCTGATAATCTCGCAAAATCTTATAACATCTTGAAAATAAATTTTTTGACTTCAAAAATAAAAGTTAAATATCAAAACAAACTTTTAAAAGATAGCACATGCACAGCAATTAAATAATATCAAATGAAAATTAATAAAACTAAATAAGTTTGCAATTTCTTCATCTTATTCTTTCTATTTCTTTCCTTAAATTTCAATACTGGAATAAAAGCAAACTAAAAATTAATTAAATTACAAATTAAAAAAAATCGCAATTTCCCCATATACTTTAATCAACTAATTTTTATTTTTTTTTATGAATTAAAAAAATGACAATTAAGTAACAAAAACTGTTTGCAATATCTACTTGCATTTTAATCTATTTCTGTATTTATTTATTTTTACTGATATAATCCTTTTGAAAAACTTTATGCAAATGCCGGGCCTTCTTTTATCCTGGATATCACATGCCAATAAAATCCTAAGAATATGCTTAAATTGCACTATACGTATTTCGCTATACTTATTTCCCTATACATATTTCACTATTCAAATATCTTCTATTGTTGCGATATTATTAACCCTCTTTTCAATTGGCATATTTTAAATTAATCAATTTATTTGTTTTCAGATAGTATTTCGAATAAAATACTTCCTTAATAATGCAAATACTTTATTTAAAACATTTTTCCTCATTCTTTCATCGGTTTGGTTTGCATATTGAATTTTCGATATTAACCTTAAAACTAAAAATTAACTCATTAGTCAACCATTTAATATTCAAAATGGAATTTCGCTTATCAGTTTAGTTAACTACTATTTTCTTATAACGTATTCTCAAAACTCCGACTGTATTTCGTTAGCTAACACTATTTGAATACTTCGCGAATGCATATTTTCATAGCTATTAATTTAAAGCTTAACTATTATAAATGAATGCTAATAACTTGGGCTGATAAATGGAATAAGATTGCATTCTTGTTATATACAGTCTATGATTTGAATTTATAATTTAATATAATATCGTATAAGATGTAGAATTATGAAGCTTTTCTTAAAATACTTCCCTAAAATTTCTGTTAAAATTCATTGAATAGGCTCGGTTTCAGAATAACTAATTAAAAAAACTTTAAAACGCAAGGTAATTAATAGGTAACTCAATTTTCACAAATTGCCAACTTTTTTATTTTAAAATTGTAATATCTGAAAAAACGTGTTAATAAGCAGCTGTAAATCATTGTACTTATTTTAAGGTTAGTACTATCGATAAAGGAATAAGGTTACCAAATAATTTTTTTCCAAAAATTTTTCAATTAAAATATTTTTATAAAGCTTCCCAGTTCTTCAGTATTGTCTTCTATCTTTTTTCATAAAAATGTATGACGTAATTGCTCTGGCAATATCCTGTTGCAAAATAATTAACAAATGAAACAAAACATAAATAACTAAAATGAGGTTTTTAGACAATATTGCAATAAAAATAGTTGATTACTTACACTTTACTAGTAATTATTGATACTGGTGATCATAGAAAACAAATTATTGATGCTTGCAAAACCGAAAATTATTTCTAATTTTTCTAATTCTAAGCGTAATTATTTCTAATTTTGGATCACTCGGAAAGCAGGTCTGTCAAGTAATTTATTCAGCTTTTTACTACTTTTTATGGCATCAAGACTCAAAATAATAAACTAAAAGGATCAGGAATTTCAACGTTATTTTATCACTACAGTGATTGTTTTTGGACTTTTATTTATTTTTATATATAATAATATATAACAGGGAGTATGTAATCCTATGGGAAAATCTTAAATAGGCTTTCAAACTTTTTTATTTACATTTCATAATTAAATTGATTATGAATATTTGCTCTACTTGGCAGTATCATTCGATATATGTAAATTACAAGGCTGTCACCAATCATCCGGAATTTTAGATACTTAATTTTTTGTGAGGAAATAATGTCATTACAATCCTATCATCAACAGTTTTTGACAGATAATTAAATAGAATGAAGTTGCCTGACTTTAGATTTTTGAAATAGATTTTAAGTTTCTTTTTATTTTTGTTTCAATAAATCTGCATTTTTTTTTATATTCCTCCAAAACGGTCTTCATCAGTTTAAACTGCAATAAGATTAGATTTTAAAAAATTTAAAACTGACAAAAGTGTAGTCTCAAATTACTTACTCTAAACCGCAAATAGCATCATTTTATTGCTTTAAAGAAAAAATTTACTGAAGTTCTAAAAATTATCAAGCACTATTTCTCCAAATCTTTTTAAGTGGCATCTTTATTTTCTACCCCTTTTGAAAGGTTTTGTACTGTCTAAAAGTATTATATCATCAAAAGTTAGTTTGTTAAGAGCCGAAAATATCGATAAAACACAAATTAAAAATTTAATCTAGATTACAAGAGAGTAAAGCCATATTAACTGTTCGTGTTGTTGATCTCTTTCACGTGAGCACCATATATGTCAATCAACGTCACTCCATCAATGCAAAAAGGACAAAGAGGACAAAGAGAGAGCAAAAGAGTGAGAAAGAGAAATTACATCACTGCCCGAAATGGGATTCAACACTGGTGCCTTCTGACACGAGCTCGTCTCCCTGACCACCATACCAGCTGGTGAACCACATCATTTATTGTAATACGCGTGATAGTTAGGTAAATATAATTTCTTTAAATTTTAAAATCAGTAATTTTACTATCGGTATTTATGCTGACTCAAGAAAACAAGAAAAAATTCCCATCTGAAAAAAACAAAAACAATTGTATTACTACTTAACCACAGAATAACTTTTTCATTTTTTTTTAATTTTCGAGCAAATGCGGTTATAAATTTACCACAAGCATAACATAGCTTGAATCAATAATTTGTTGAAATCCCTGCAACATAAGATTTTAACCTCCTTATTGATTTTGTAATTGCGCTGTATTATGTCACTACTACATATTTGATGTAAATAAGCCTGCAAAAGCCTGTATATAGAATAAACCCAGGCGGAGAAAAGCTTTATCATTTAGAAATCATCAATCTTCTAAACACAACAAAACTCACGCTAGTAAACCACGTCACTATAATATATATCATTTAATCTGCTCTCTTTGTGCACACAATGCTATACTTAATCATGATTCCCTTTAAGGACAGCCCAATTAATTATAAGGGCCACATTCGGGCCGCAGTCACTACGAATTGCTAAGATTATGCGTTGAATGTTTCTCTCGGAAAGACACCTGCAGCTGCACTTCGTGGCAATAAGTTGAATTTGCAAATTGCCTAAAAGGGGGGCAGCTAATTTAATATGTTGGCGAGCGGAGATCACTACCGTAAGGAAACCATTTGTCGAGATGGTTTCGTAATAACGGAAATCCTTTCATTCTAGTTTCGACGTCCCTTTATTCATTCATTGTACATGGTGGTTGACCTGCGTCTAATGAAGTTGCAATATTGGACTTCATAATGTGAAAGCTAAATGATGTTGTTACGGAATATCGAGAGTCTATGAATACTTCTCGATACATTGTAAATTACTTTAAAATTTGAAAGACTCTTTTCTTTTAATTCAAAAAAATATTAGAATTAGGAGCTTGTGTTTGCATTAGTATTTGAATGCTGTAAAATAAGTAACTTCCATGCCTTAGTTGTTAAATTAGTAAGTTTTATGACATGTAATATCATAACTGCTTTAAATGAATATATTACAAATATTTCGATACAAAGTAAAATCTGCAATGAAAAAAAATTGATCGAAACTACCAGAATAAGGTAAATTTTACCATATTTTTAGTTCTATGATAGCCTTAAAACACGCAGTAATTATTTGTTCTTTGGGAATGAATTTGGTAAAATTATCAATAAAATATGGTATTATATAAAGTTATAAAATTTAGTTAATGTGGTAAAATTATTATATTTTAGTTAATGTGGTAATTTTATGATCACATCTTAAACCATGGCATGTAAGCCATTGATTTGGTAAAATTTAAATTTTTAGTTTTCCATTTTTTATACTAAAAGAATGGTAATTGGAAGTGTAATTTAGAAAACCATCAAAATTTCCGGTAAACCAATAATATATGGGCGTATAAGCGAGTGGTTTAAATACCGTATACTTTGTTTATTTTAAGCAGAATTATGGTTTTTTCTTTACCAGAAATGTCATTACCATGCTGTACTGTACTTTACCAGAGCTCGTGTTTTTGCATGTTATGGATATTTCTGGGAAACTAATATTGATCGGCTTGGTAGCATTTTATCAGGTCCTTATTCATTTTCTCCTTAAAAGATACATTAACATAAACTATTTTGTTCTTTTCTTTAGTTTGTTTTTCAAGAACTAAACTTTTTTTTATAAATAGAAGCGTTTGTGCAAGTAACTAGCTGATTTCATATCATAATTTAGCGTATCTAACAAATTTATGTCTTAATCCATTTATTTAAGGAAACACACTTCAAATTATATCCACTGCTATATACATTTGGTACATTTTATATGTAAGTTTATCTATAACTTTAATTCCAATGTTATTTCAATTGAATTGAATCTCCAATCGAGGGATATAGTTTTACATTGTTTATAGCTCAGCTGCGTTTATCCAAACGATTCACATAATACAATGAAGTGATCTCTACTTTGATCAACAGCTTCTGTTTTGAAACAGCGTGTTAAATAAAAGTTTTAACCTCTTTCTTTGCAGAGTGTGTTTGATGCAAAAATGTACGGAAGCAGAGCATAAACAACAGCTTTGTGGCAATTACATTACAGCTCCATTTTTTGCACTCTTTTAATGAAGTTAAAAAAATAGATATATTACTATGCGGATAGTAATAAAAATAGAAATATTACTATGCGTACTATGCGGGACATACCCACATAGTACGTGAAATATCAGCAGCACATTGGTTTATCGTAACAGAAAAGACAGATGCATAAACAACATTTTAACAGGATAAAATGTCTTGCATTCATCGTAATCCCTCATCTTAGCTTCAAGATATTAAACTGTTTCAGGCTATTAAAGCAACTGACGACTAAAAAAGGTAAATATTTAGTAGTCAAATCGTGACATTGAAACAAAAAAAAACATTGAGATTTATTAATTTTTATTTAGAACTGCTTGAATATTAATAAGACACAGTTCAAATAAAGCAAAAATATGAAAAAATAACGGCATAATTTAAATTAGCCTTAATTTATAAACTTAATTATATTAAAATGAACGTAAAATTTTGTAGCAGCTTTTCAAATTAGTAAGTCTTTCGATATATATATATATATATATATATATATACATATAAAGGTCTAATTCTGGCTAGATATACTAGCCTTCTGTTATAAAATACTTGTTATGTATGAAGTTTAGTAGAAAAGTACCTTTATTTGTGAATAAAANATTGAAACAAAAAAAAACATTGAGATTTATTTATTTTTATTTAGAACTGCTTGAATATTAATAAGACACAGTTCAAATAAAGCAAAAATATGAAAAAATAACACCATAATTTAAATTAGCCTTAATTTATAAACTTAATTGTATTAAAATGAACATAAAATTTTGTAGCAGCTTTTCAAATTAGTTAAGTCTTTCGAGATATATATATATATATACATATAAAAGTCTAATTCTGGTTAGATATACTAGCCTTCTGTTATAAAATACTTGTTATGTATGAAGCTTAGTAGAAAAGTACTTTTATTTGTGAATAAAAATCGCGTTTTAAAACTCGAAATAAAAAATACTAAAAAAATCAGTCACTAATAGTAAAACATTGAAAGGTTTAACTATTCTGATGCTAATTTAAAAAATGGGGGTTCGTAAATATAGTAGATGACACTTTTTTTATACTTATATAACCCTAGAGAGCAAATGATAAGCTGCGGGAGGATTAAATAAACTTTAACTACTTTTATTACTCTTTACGAATACATTTAAGCATGCATTTAAGATATTAAAGCATATTTACGTGTATGTATTTATCCCTGCTATTTATAAAAAAAATGAATTATATCTTCATATTTTATAGTGCCTTATTTAAAGGAATCTACAGCTTTCAATATATTTTCACTTTGACGAGGGGGGGGGGAGGAAAATCGATAAGCATACATTTTCAATAAGACGAGAAGATTGGAGAAAGGCGAAACTTTACGAAAAGTTTCTGTCTGCATTTGATTTATCTAAACTTGAATTTCTTGAAGGACTTGTTAAAAGCCCTTCAATGTTCTAGTAGCTTGACTTCACGTGTATGGAAGTTAGATTTAATGCAAGTTTAATCGAAATTATTAATGGGATTTTAAAATGAACAAGTTTAAGGCTACCCTTTAATCAGGGTCGTTTAAAGTTACGAAGAACTATCCAATGTTTCTAAAAGATTGACAGACATTACTTAAGTAAAAATTAATTAAATATATTTTCATCGACTTTTTAATGTTAAAAGTGTTATTACTTTTACATTTAAATCTTATTTTTATATTCATTGAAAATGTGTATGCTTTAACATGTTTCACATCTACGCAAAGTTCTGTTTTAAATCTAGAAAAAGGAATGAGAAATTTTATGTCCATCTACATTTATATTATTAAATATCATTTGTTATAATTTAATTATAAGATGCACAATTTCTTCATAATTTGTTATTAATAGTGGTTCAAGTAACAATTTTGAAATATTTTAATACGTTTTCAGAAGGGTGTTAAAAATAGTATAATTTTTAGAATAAATATTTATACAGTTTACTAAATTTTTTATATACACTAAATATTATAAATATTCATATATATTATAAATATTTTTGACTCCAGTGAAGCTAAAGTGTGGTAAATCGACCCTATTTTGGCATTATGATAATAGTTAAATGTGACAATGGATTTTTTTAAACAGCTTCTGGAGACTGAATAGTACATGTTTTCATGGGTAATAATAATAATATTAGGTATTATTTTCTCATTTCAGAATTTAAGAATTGAAATTATTTCTCTTGTGTCGGACTTTAAATAAATTACTTACATTTTTTCTAGTTANGTGACAATGGATTTTTTTAAACAGCTTCTGGAGAATAGTACATGAATAGTACATGAATAGTACATGTTTTCATGGGTAATAATAATAATATTACGTATTATTTTCTCATTTCAGAATTTAAGAATTGAAATTATTTCTCTTGTGTCGGACTTTAAATAAATTACTTACATTTTTTCTAGTTAAATCTATTAATTTATTAGTTATTTTAATATACTATTATGTTTTCGGAGGGTGTCAAAGACCTCCCAGCTATTTTTGATACCAATGAAGCTTAATTTATTGTGGTAAATTAGCTCTATTAGCATTATGATGTATGTACTAGTATGCTAATGCAAGTTAGATTTTTTACGGCCTCTGAATAGAATAGTACTTATTTACATGGTTGAAGAATATAGACGATAATAATTGCAATAATAATGATAATAATAATAATAATATTACGTATTATAGTTTTCATTTCCTGGACTAAGAATAGAAATTATCAAAATATTTCTCTTGTGCTAGACTATTAATAAAATACTTACATTGTTCTAGTTAAGAATATGATTAGTTTATTTATCAAATTGAATTATAACTAACTTTATCTGAAATCTTAAGTAGAATCCGTTAATAAAAGCATACTTTCACAAAAATTAGTATAATTTTTTCTAAATATATTGTTATAGTAGTGATCGAATTATCGTAAAAATCCTACATAAAAGAATGGCTTTATTCGAGAAAAAAATACTCTTCATTCATCGCTTAGACGTTTTTATCCATCAGTTGGCGCCAGTGATCCAGCTTGGCGCCATCCTTCAATTTTGAGGTACATTTTATGCTTTCCAATGAAAGTCAATAAACTCAGTGGGAATCCATCCTTTCAACGATATTTATTTATTTTTAATACTTTTTTTGAAGGAACTAAATACACTTTTAGAATTTCTTTTTACTTCATCAATGAAATTGCATACATGCTACTATAAGCTGATGCTTAATTTATTTCGAAATGATTATTGCACAAGTTTATGCTTGCAAAGAAGTTTGACGATGCAATTATTCTTTATCGACTCTGCACTTATTTGTACTTAATATAATTGAATGTATACTACAAAAATATTTAAAAAGAGAAATTTCATTGAATATTTGAGTTTCATTTTGATAAAGGTATTTTTCTATTAGTTTACAATAGTTAGTGTAATAAATATTATCATAAGAAGTCCAGGACTATTTCCGTTTCCAACTCATTAACTATAATAAAGTAATTATACTAAATATTCATCATATTTTATAGAACAGATAAAAATCCTTATTCTAAGTAATGTTTCTTATCTTTCATCTTTTCAATGAACTGAATTTTTACAGAGTAATCCCTGTTTATCAAGCTGTTAATAAATATAATTAATTAACAAAATTGAACAAAATAAAATGAAATAAAAGTTTAAAATACTCTAAATTCATGAAGAATTTTAATATTTTTTGAAGTTGTGAATTATGAGCTTGAAATATTTGGAATAATAAATATTACAATTCAGAATCTTTAATATTTTGTGAAAATATTTTTAAATTAATAGTCTCAAAGCATATAAATTTAACAATGAAATATTTTCACCTTCTATATTTGGATATATGCTTTTTTTCCCTTTTTTTTATGTTCGCATATTATTTATTGTAAAGATGCACATATATGTATTAAAAATTTTTTCACGACTTTTAAACCGCTTAATTATTTTTTAAACTTACTTTTAAGTTTCGAAACAGCTGAAAAAATTACTAAAAAATTTAACATTTTGATTTTAAAAATCAGCTAAATTTAAATAATGTACGTTTGCTTCCCTATTAAAAAAAACATTAAAATTAATCAACAGCCCATTTTTCTTCCTTTATATTTAGACACACGAGATCATTACCAACGTTTTTCTGGTATTGCTTCTGCCCGGGTATTCAAAAAAGTGAGCTGCAACTCATTTTAAAGTAAAATTACTGAACTAAAGCATTAAAGCTTATTTGAAAAACTGAAGTTCCTTGAAAAGACGAAGCATATCGTATTTCTTACAAGGTCTCAATTGATTTTTTTCTCTTTTTTTCCCTTCACTTTTGGATAAATGATCTTGTTATCTTGAAAACGAGGCTTTCCGTATGATTTATTCGCATTTTTATCATTTCCAGCCCCTTATTTGAAGTATTTTTGAATAAATAAAAAAAAAAATATTTGTTATTTTTAAAATATTAAACATCATGTAATTGCAGCTACTTCAGCATATTTAAAACGAATTATTTAGTTTTAAGATATTTAATTAGCATTTTAGAAATCTTTACTTAACGTTAAATTTTATGTTATTTCTTCTCAGCCTTGACGGCTTATTAATTTATACGATAAACTATTTTGCACCTTTGAAAGGATAAAATAAATGAGACAAATAATTGTATTGCGCATTTTCGAATTTTAAAAATTACTTAAATTATCAACAGAAATTGCTTAAGAAGGAATATTTAACTGCAATGTTATTAAAAAAAATAAAATATAAGTGCATAGTTAAAGTAAGCATGTTATATAATAAGGCATATAATGATGGCTTCTATTAGAAAATAGATTAAAAAGTCGTTTATTCTTCGTCAGCTCTACAGCTTGTAGGCGGTCAAGGCTGTTTTAAAGTTTTCTTCATTGGGGCATATTGGACTCAGTGAGGTAAATTCATCACTAGGTGTCTTCATCACAGTGTAACATTCGTTCGAATCCCAGCGGTGGCTGGTTGATACAAACTCTGCTCATGACTCACACTGACTATCATGCTGACGTAAAATATCCTCTGTGGTAGACGGATCATGAATTATTCAACACACATCAATACAAATTTCCTGGATTAAAGCACGCAGCAATAGAGTAGGTACCCGTTCCTACTCTATTGTATATGGTATAGGGTTTTTCATAACCTATGTACATGCTCAGGGCTTGGAGGAAAAAAAAAGTCCCCCTGCTGTTCATAACCTAGGTGCATGCTCAGGGCTGGGAGGAAAGAAAAAAAAGTCCCCTTGCGAGCGGACTGAACATGAGAAGTATTCGTGGTTTTTCTTCGCTATAACGCAAATGCGGATTAGCCCTATCAAGAAGTCTTGCACAAGAACATGTTTGTTCCAATGTATGATTCAGAAATTCTCCTTATCGTCTGGGTAGTGTTCAAAATTACAAGCCTTAGGAGTAAAACATTGATAGTAGTAAGCTCAGAATGTGGTCGAGAGTCTAACATCAGTTATAAAATTGCAAGATGAATATCAATTACAACATTTATTCTTATATAGTTTAACTCAGTTATTTATTTCAAATTAAGGCTTCTTTATTTTATCAGATGCTTGTTATGAAATAATAATTTCTTTAATATTTCTGAAATAATAAAAAATTTTGCCCCGAATTTATAATCATCGTCTTTTTAAGAAATAATAATACAAAAAATTTTGTTTTCCGTTTCTTCTTTTCTTCCTTTCTAAATTTTAGCAACATTTCACCTTCGCATTGTCTACTAGATATATACATATATAAATTTTAAATATCTAAATATATTTAAAAATGACGATCATAAATTTTTTAAACATTTAAAGCAATAGGCTTTCAACGGCGTTTTTTTTTATAAATTCTATATCAATAACTCTTTACGTTAGTTTCATTATTGATGCAAAATAGATATAAACTTAGGAGCGCTAAATATGCTTTGTTTTCAAAGATATAGACTTAAAATGTGAAGATAACCGCAGTTAAAGTATAACATAATTTTTAGAAAATTGAGTATATTTTTTTCTAATTCATATGCGCAACACTTTTAATAAATGTTAATGTTGTCTTTAAATTAAAATAATAGCGAAAGAATTGAATTTAGCAATTAAAGCAAAATCATAATTTTGAGCTATGCAATAAACGTAAAAAAAATCTTGATAAAAGGAAATTTGGTCTCTTTTTTTTCTTTCACATATTTATTTTCCCTCAAACTTAGTTTAGTTCCCCTCCATAAAAACACAAATAAGCTATTTGAAAATTATTGTAGCAAAAGAATTGAAATTATCATGTTTTACGGGCAGAACAACGCAAACAGAAATCAAATTCTCCGCTTTACACTATGGAAATACAGATTTATGTAAATTGTC
Source organism: Parasteatoda tepidariorum (assembly GCF_043381705.1). Taxonomy (NCBI): domain Eukaryota; kingdom Metazoa; phylum Arthropoda; class Arachnida; order Araneae; family Theridiidae; genus Parasteatoda; species Parasteatoda tepidariorum. The sequence continues at coordinate 20,188,589 of NC_092208.1, forward strand.
ACAACTCAACATCAATAGTTCGTAGAGTAGAAATTCTGACTGTTTTAGCAAGCTAAAAAAACTATAGATCTGGGATTTATCAAAACTAGAATCTAACAAATTTGATTGCAAATCACATTTTAAAAGTTTACGGCCTCATTTTGAAAACACAGTAAATTCCAGAAAAGAATGCTTTCCGATATATTTTTTTCAACAGACTTCAATAAACAAATACGAAGAATAAAATGGTGTTGAAAAAATTTCAGTTGATGTGTTCTCAGACTATTTTTTTTTGGAAAGCCCGTGAGAGGCCTTGGTGTTCGTATTAAAAGAACGCTCCAGTTTTTGTTTATTCGTAGTTGATTCAAGTTAAAGTATTTTAATAAATTAAAATTATTACATTGTCTTTTTTTAAAAAGAAAAAGGGCAACTATTTTTTCTATAATTTCAAAAAAAAAAAAGTATTTATTTTCAGGATGCTTATTTGCATTTCAAGATGTTCATTTTTCTCAATGCGTACTATTCCGAAATCCTGAAGCGGTACCAAATTAATGGGGATAACGGTGTATAATTAACAAAAGCATTTGATAGCAACTGGAAATTAAAAATAACAGAATGGAGGCGAAACACAAAATGTTCCAACTGAGTCTCGCGCATAAATATTCATCTTAATAAACTGAAGAATTTGAAGAAATCGTAAAAACAGTATTTTTTGCTTAACTGTACGATATTACTGCCCAGCCAAATTTTCACGCGTTGAATAAATCATCTAATTTTTCTAATAGTGGTACTTTAAAAAACATTATTTTAAACGGTTCTTTTGTTTTAGACGCATTAAAGGAGAGAACATGGCATTTTTTTAAAAAAAAATTCTTCAAAATTCCCCAATTTAACTTTACTCAAATTTCGACAAGTGTCCACTAAAACCATCCGTAATATCTTAGTAAGTTGGAAGGTATCACCAAAGCCTTTTTTTTATTCCAACCATATGATATATTTTACGATGTGCGGAATAATATTTGTTTTATCACTTCGCCGTATAATCTTCGATAAATAACGAATATTTGCAGGGTCACAAAAATACACGAATGCTTGTGAACAATTATTATATTTTTAGGAAAAAATAGCAAAACATATCTAAAATAAGACTAAACAATGGGCTAATTATTGCATTCAAGATATTTTTTTTCATCGCTCACCATAAAATTAGCACTCTAAACAGATTTCAACAAACACAGATCACTCTATAGCTTCTGAAAAGATCTCATTTTGTTTTAATTCTTCCTTATCAGTATCCTCTTGACTGTGGTAAAAGAGGATTCCGATAAAGCCGGTAAAGAAGCAAAAGGAAGGTGTTTATCCTTACTGTCTTTGAGAACTGATGTAAATAAGTGGATAGATAGCGTAAAAATGTGATCCTCTTAACTATTTGAAGTAAGGTATTTTTGCTCTTTCAAACACTTAAAAGAGGTATAACTTATAAGTTAAGAGATCTGACGAAATAAATAAGCTCATTCAAAAACGCATGAATTAAAAAGCACAGAATAGGGGATTATTGTTTTAAATGTCAAGTTTTTAAGAGCTGTTTACACATCTACGTTTTCAGAACTCAAAGAATTTCCTTTAGAGTGGAAAAAGTGGAAATAATTTCATTACAAGTGGATTATGACTCTTTACAATGAAAGCAAAATGAAATATCGAACTTGTGCAGAGAATATCAATTAAAGCTATGTGATTAAAATCGAAAGCAAAAATATAATAAAATAAAGTGTTTTGTTTAACTTTAGATTTAAATAAAATTAGGAAAAAAAGGTTCAGAACTTCAAATATGAGGAAACTTTTTTAAATCATTTTGACTGAAAAATTTAAAGTTATTTATTGATATAATGAATTTTTTTTTTATATTCTGAACATTTATTTTTAATCAGTTATTTGTTGTATAACGCTTTATATTAACGGTTGTAATATTAAAGTAACATATACTTCTGCCTTTTTAAGCTTTTTTATTGAAAAATGAAAACACACTATATTTATTTAAAAATCAGGATATTTGAGGACTACATTTAAAATTTCTAATTAAATGAATTAGAAATTAATTAAAATTCTTCTTCAAATGTAAGGAAACTTTTTTAACTGAAATATTTCAAGTTATTTATTGATATAAAGTATTTATTTTTCTTTTAAATTCTGAACATTTATTTTTAATCAGCTATTTGTAGTATAATGGTTGTAATATTAAAGTAACATATACTTCTTCTATTTTAAGTTTTTTTATTGCATAATTAAACACACTATATTTGTTCAAAAATCAGGATACTTGAAGAATACATTTAAACTTTCTATTTTATCTAACGTGTCGTGTTTAAATATTTTGTTGCTTCTAATTTTTCAAAACTGATAGCCATTGATGCATAACTACACAGTTGGCACAAATTGCCTAAGTGGCTCAATATTAAAATCAAAAACGGCCACAGTAGCCACACTCACTGGTGTGACCTTTTTAAATTGTTCGATCGACGTCAATATCTGTCTCTTATGTTAATTTTTCTTGTGATATCACAAAACCGTCTCTCTTGCTTTTTATTGTGACGTTAATCAGTAGATCGCTGAGAAAAAAAGTATGGTCAAAACTACCTGAATATAGTAAAATTTACTGTTTCTTGCTCTATTGATACACCAAAAATCTCGGTAAATTTTAGTAAATCGGTTTGGGGATGATTATGGTAAAATTAACAATAAAATAAGATTTTATAATATGCGATAATTTTGTTTTAAAATTTGAAAAAAAAACATAAACATCTAACTATATATCATTAGTACATAATCATTTAACCATAATCATTTAATAAAATATCAGTACAATTTTATTTCTGAATGAAACATTTCTGTAAGATTTTATAATATGCGATAAAATAAGATTTTATAATATGCGATAATTTTTTTTTAAAATTTAAAAAAAAAACATAAACATCTAACTATATATCATTAGTACATAATCATTTAACCATAATCATTTAATAAAATATCAGTACAATTTTATTTCTGAATGAAACATTTCTGTAGGCGAAAGCTAATCGCTATTTTTATTGCAGTATTTCCACTGTATTCTCTGTTTTCCTTAAATTTCTGATTATTGTTAATATTTTTTTAAACGTTTAGAATATTCAGATGTAGAACGGAAGTCTTACCTTTCAATTGCATTATTCATTGCAAAAATTCTACTTTCGATTGCATTATAACAAATATATTGGCTTATTAAAAATTATTTTTAAATTTAAAAAATAATATCTTTATAAAACCACCAAAACCTGCAAAATAATAATGATTCAACTTTTCATTGGCTGTTATATAATAATAACTAACTAATAATTAGAAAGTAAAATATATAAGTCTAATATTAAATTATTTTATTCCTAATAATGCTCCAAAAATTTCTTTGTCAAGATAAACTTTTTATAATAAAAAGTAACATGTTTCCCTAATGAAATACCAAGAGAAATGAAACATTAAAATTTAATAAGATTATTTTATAAAATGCTCCAGCTATTCAAATATTTTTATATTTTAAATATCACACAGTATTTTCATCCAATTTAAATAAGTCATCTTTAACATTTACGTAAAATATGTTTTATTTATATGCATATGAGTCAGGCGAAGGAGAATTTTAATAGTGAATTGAGAAAGAAATTCATCATATTATGAATTTGGCAATTTTAAAAAAATGTGTATGGATAAAAATAGTTTAATATTTTTTTTAATCTGGCATAAAAGAAATATTCATTATTATTAATGTACCATAGGAGGCAGATTTTTAATCTGCAAGATTTCTTTTCAAACTGCATTATATGTTTTAAAATAATTTTTGAAGGTTACATTTTCCTGTTAAATATTTGTGTTAGGGAAAATAGAAAATATTGCGATATGTATTTTTATATATTTTATGTATTATAAGATCAACCCAATTTTATTATTTTGTTTTAATTTCTTTTAATTAATACATGTAAATAAAAGAGAATGCTGGAGGTTCATAAATATGCGTTGTTAAAATAAAATAAAAATATCAAATAAAATACCATAACTGTTAGAAATATTAAACTATAAAAATGAAGAGTTTCACATTTAAAAATTTATTTGCATATTTGAAATGCTGTTTAATTAAAGAAATCTGAAGTCGAATAATAATTTTTAAGAATGCATCTAATTCTTCCTTGCTGCGTAACATCTGTTTTATATGAATAAGTAACACACATATAAGCCATCCTTAAATGCATGGAGAAAGAAAATTCTGCAAACATTATCGTATAAGATAATGGAATTTTTGATAAAAAGAAACTCTCATAATTCTGGTAATTAAAACAAAAATATATATGGTATTTAAACCATTCATTCGGCTATCTTTCCATTAATATAGCAGCAATTTACCGGTACTTTTGATTTATTATTTCTGCACATTAAGAAAAAGTGGAAAACTGAAAAGTAAATTCAATTTAATAAATGGTTTCTATGCCATGCTCTGAGGAATCATGATAAAATAAGAAAAATCTTTTGATATTTTCATATTTTTGCCACATATTATAAAACCAAATATTACAGTTAATTTTACCAAAGCACTTCTGTAAAACTTACCGAGTTTTTGGATCTCATCATTGAGACAAAAACTCGGTAAACTTTACCACATTCTGGTAGCTTTGAATATACCTTTTTTTTCGTTCTCAGTGTGATAAAAATTTGTGTCTTCCCCTTTCATGCTTATTGAATTAAATTTAGCCTGCAGTGCTCTCAGTGTTTTATGTTAAATATATATAAAACGCGTAATAAGTTGGTTTTTTTAAAAGTAAAATTAAAACTCCTTTGCATTGAAAGTCTCGTACATGAATATAAGAAGGAACACATAAAATAAAATACAACTGCCTTTGTAAAAATCTCAGAAATTTCCAAGAGCAATAGATATGTTGTTTTCCACAGCTAAACAAAATTAATACCTGGTTAATTTTAATAGTATTTGCCTTTAGGTAATTAAATGCTTATTAGCTTGGTTATGATGCATGAAGCTATTTAATGTATTAGTCAATTAAATATTTTTTTAAATGTGTGTGGTCCAAAAATGATCACTTAAAAAATAATAAAAATAAAAACAAAATAACCATATGTTCATACAAATAGAATAATCATAATAACATAAATAACTAATTAACAGTTCACAAACACAAAACATGTCAAATCTTAATATCTAACTATCCCTCAATGGTGGAGGGATCCATTTACGTATTTATTTCTTTTCTTGATTGTTTAATCGAAGTATAAAAAACATGATATTCAAAAAATGGCCTTTTTTTCTTTATAAAACGCGCTATGTTTGGCATTATAATTGTTGCCAAAAGTTTTCAACGGAACTGAGGAATATGCGGTTTGTCACAGTTTAACAATGAAACCTTCATTTATGTCTAAAAGTATAGAGATCTCGAAAAAAAAAAGGTATGTTTAAAGCAAAGGTGCAATAAAGATTATGCACAAGACGAAAAACACGTCATTATGAAACCATGCTATCATAAAACTTCTAAAAACACCCACCATTAGTTCTTGGCACCAACCTCAAAGAGGGAAAAAAAATAGTGAAGTCTTCAAACTCTCGGTGACAAATACTTGTCTGTCATCTAACTTCTCTCTGCCTAAAAGCATCACTTAACCTAGTAAAGAAGTCCTTCCTGTTACCAGCTTTTTGAATATTCTTCGAGACAGGGTACTGTTTTTTTTGAAAAATGGACAGGTTGAAAATATAATGATATATTAAAAGTTTTTTTTCCTTTTGTTAAAGCTGCCTGCATGTGTTGCATGAAGTTTTTTCTTCACATTTATTATTTTTTCTTTGTCGTATGCCTGTTTTTAAGCAGTGCGGGTGTGATTGCTCCTGTTTTTTAGTGGCGTCATATATGGCCAGGAATTCGACTTCTGCCAAGCCATTCACACAACCACAACCCGTTTATAGGGCGGGTCACATTCACACACAAAGGAGAAAGGACATAGAACACACAGAGAAAGAAAGAAGCATCCATGCCTTGCCCGGGATTCGAACCCAGGACCTTTCTCATGCAAGGACAGTTCCCTACCCCCTACACAGACCGTTCGGCTTCACATTTATTGATTTACTGGTATAAATTAAACTACTACACTGTAAAAAATTACCCATAATTTTACGGTAAAAAATACCGGCACTTTCGGTGCATCATCCTCAAAATTCATTTTTACAGTAAAACATTATTCCGTAATTTTTGCAGTTGAGTTTTTTTTTAATAAGAATGATTCAGTAATTTTACGGTAATTATTACTGTAAAATTTATGCTATATTGGATTTTCTTGTTTTGTTGCATGTTCCCGTGAAAAAAATACCAGCACCCTGAGTGCTTGTACTCAGGGCTCGAAAAACAGCTCGGGTCAAAAATTCTCCGCGGACAACGAATTTCTCGAATCCGACGTCCGCGCGGACGGCCATTTTCCCGTTAATGTTCGTGATACATTTTCAATTTTTGTTATGTTACAAGAGTCTTGTAAGTTACAAGGCAGCAAAATGACCCACAATACAGCAACATACTGCGCATATATTGATGTTTTCTCTGTCTGGGAGTTCTGCAGCGGTTGAAAGGGGCTTTGCAGCAATAAACTTACAAAAAAACACAATACGTACTGGTCTTAAACAAGAAGCTTTAAAAACAATTATGAACATCTACCTAAATGGAAAACCCCTTTCAGATTTATGATCAGAAACCTCTGTAAATCATTGGCTTGATTGTGGAACTGGCAAACGTCATATTTGATTCATTTAAAAAACGCAGTACCCTCGGATAACTTGACATTCCAGATAACTTGACCCTTGTCATTTAAATTATTTCATAAAAGAAATACTGGGTTACTATTAGTAACCTAGTATTTCTTTTATTACTGTATAATGCAATCCTAGTAACGACTAATTCATTGTGCAATTTATATAAATGTTTGTAATAAATAGGAGAAAATTATTTTTTTATTCATTTAAAAGCGACGGATTAGTTTCAACGGAGGACGGGTGCATTGTCGGACAAGCCGTCCTCGGGGACGGGTAAAATTTCTGAGTTTTTTCGTGCCCTGCTTGTACTTGTACCGTAAATTGATCCAGAATTTTTTACAGTGTATACTAAAGCAAATAAATGATCTTGACTTATATATTTTAAACCTCAGAGAATTATGAATTATTTTAATCCCAATAAAAGGAAATATTTAATTATTTTTAAAGATAGTTACTATATATGTCTCTTTTCCTGATCCATTTTTGAGATAAAATTTTATAATCATAAGGAATGAATCACATATAAAAAATCAAAAATAACAAAATTGCATTGAGAAAAAAAGTATAGTCGAAATTATCAGAATATGATAAAGTATATCATGTCTCTGGCGCAATGGGGTCACCAAAAATGCCGGTAAATTTTATGGAAGCTCTTGTGTAATAGTTATGGTGAAATTAATATAATATGGTCTTATAATATGCTATACAATTTGATAAATTCGGTAAAATCCGTACTTTTTTATGACATCTGAGAACATTTCATAGAACCATTAATTCGATTAAATTTAATTTTCATTTTTTAATATTTTATGCATGACATCTATTTTTTTCATTCAATTTTAGTTTTCAGTCTACTTTAAAATACTATTTTTATTTGCACTCATTAGATTAAATATTTTAACGAGCATGTATCATGTGAAATTTATGGCATTTAAAGGTTATAATTAAAAAGTATTTTTCTTATCTAAACTTTATGTTAGTTTCATAAAAACTAAAGAATTTGCATTCCACAAATGGCGATGTTAATTCAGTTACACAAATGTAGCATGGCCATCAAAACACAATCCAGGTGTAAGTTAGCAAAGAAAAATCCACCAAGTATTAATGGCTTTAAAAGAAAAACAACATCTTAACCTTACATTCCAAAACAATTTCGCTTTCTTACTGTCTGCTTTAGCTTTTACATCCTTGAGATATTATCAGAGCCGAAATTGAGTCTAGGGAAAACAGTGAAAACTTACGACTAGGAAGAACACCTAAAAATGCTAAAGAGACTTATCGTTCTTGGGAGAAAAACAACAGATGCGATAAGGGAAAATTTAAATTTTCTTTGAGCGCCATTTTTTTCTCCTCATTTCTTACTTATTTTCTTACTTACTTCGTATTTCCTGCGTTGTTGCTTCTTCCAAGAAACGATAAGAACTTGAACATAGATGTCCCCTTTTTCCCGAAGCCACCCTCCTAGCTTCGTAGCCCTCTTTTTTTATTATGTCGTTCGTTTCGTTTTTTTAAGCATTTCGTTTCTGTGTCTCTGCACTAGCATTAGCATAATCGAATTTCGAGTCTCTGTCGTTTCTTCGCTTTGTAGATAGTTTTCCGAAGGAACTTTACTTGCACGGAAGATACAAAAAGGGAGAAAAAAAAATGAGAGTATCTTCTTCTTTAGGGGAAATAGAGAAAATATTTCTTCAGTGGGCTAAATTATGAAAATTGATGCTATTTTAAAAAATAAAAAAAAGAACTTAATTTTCGTCTATCAATAAGTACGAGAAATGTCATAAATGCCAAGGAAAATAATGGCTTTTTGAAATGCAAGAGCTTTTGCTAATAGACATTCGGGGTTTTTTAAATGCCAGAAGAGAAAAGATTTACCTCAAGCAAAATGAATTAAGGAAATATTTTAAAAGCTTATGAAGGCAAAATAATAATTTTAATGTTTGAAAGTAATCAAATGACAAGTAATAAATAAATAATTCCAGGAAACTGATTCGTAATATATTACCTAAAACTTCATTTGCTTCAAATAAATACTTAAATAGGTAGAAAAGGTCATGCTTCAAGCACTCAAAAACAGGGGACCATTTTCAAGACTTGCCAGACAAGAATGAAGAAAAAAGAATTGAAACGTAAAATGAGAAGTAGTAGTGAAATACAAACGTGCTTGGCAAGTCTTGAAAATCGGCACCTATCTTTGAACGCTTGAAACATGCTGACTGTTATTTCCTATTTATATAACTTTGAAGCGAATGAAATTTTCTCTCAGGAAAATAACAGGTATTAGTTATTATGTCAATTTAATTTCAAAGAAAAGTTTACTTAAATAGAAGTTCTTCAACATCACAGTGGATGAAAACCTAAAATCAATATAAGTTGTATGAAAATTTCCACAGAAAAATTAATTAATTTGAAAATTCTTCACTTACTATAAGCTAATTCTACTAACATTTCCTGTTGTTTCGCCTGAAGCTTATTTATTTGCCATTTTCCTTTAGTTCGTAACAATTAAAAATAAATGTAAGTTTAAAATATTCTATTGTTAAAAGGAAAATGATTTAGCAATTCATAGCTTCATTTTTATTTATATAAAATAAAATTATTTTCTTAAAGAAAATACTACTGCTAATTTATTTTTTTAAATTTTGGTGATAAAAGAATTTCTTTTGGCACATGATAGGTAATTTATGATAACATGTTTGTTATCTATATGGGTTTGGAAAGTAAGTAAAATTATGTCTTTATTCTATGCCTATTCTGTTTTAACGATTATTTTTAGATTAAGTAAAGAAGATTTCCGATATTTCAGTTCTATTTCAAATGCTATTTTTTTAAAAATAACATATCATTACATCAAAATTTACCAAACATGAAAGAAATAATGGCTTTGTAACCATATTTATTTATTGTTTTAATGTAATTTTTTAAATTGATCAAAACATTCATGTCATGTCAGAAATTAATTTTATCATATTTTTCTAAAAAAATTAAATTTTTAAAGCTTGACAGTACATAGTAAAAATGACGTCATTGATTCCATAAATGAATTTTTATATAATGAATTATCACATTACATTAATTATCACATTACATTGCCTTTGAGCACCATTAGTAAATAATTTTCTTAAAGTGACGTATTAATTTACAGCCATAAAAAATACTTTTTTTTATTCAGTTTTCTTTTCATATTACACACGCAACTTCGAAAGCATCAGATTTAAAAATGCATTTGATTATTTTTTAAATATATGCATTGTTTCTACTAATTGTCTGTATAGTCTAGAATTATTTATTGTCGTGCGGTATACAAATTGAATTTTCGGAATTTTTTTTCTTGAAGTATTGAAACTGCAACAAAATGTAATGACATGCAAAGGCAGGATAATGTATAATTTTAAGAAACCAAAAGCCGAATCCTCTATGTTCCAATAACAAATTATACCTCTGGAGGTTCTGAATCGGTGATTGATCGTTCTCTGGTTCAGGTCTAAATTGCGATCTGTGGATGAATGGGAGTATGAATGGGTTCGCTATATAAACGGGTGTGACGTATGAGTGTGACAAAAGTCAAATTCTTGGCCATAGATGGTGCCACTGGAAAACAAGAACAATCGCACCCCTACTGCCTTACTGGAAGGCGACAACAAGAACAAAAAATCAAAAATCTTAATTAGTTCCATTTAATACTCAATATAAAATAAATTATGTACACTAGCGTACGAAAGTACTTATTCAAACATATAAATTGTCATTAATGAACCAACTATAACAAAAATTGAGATAAACATTATTTATAGCTTGATATGAATATAAAACTAGATTATTTAACATAAACAATATAAATTAACTCTCTACGGTGTGACTCCCTTCCCCCTTTAGCACGTGTTACAGCTTTTCACAACTTTGGCATTTGAGGTACTAAATTTTGCAATGTTTCCTGCCTAATATTTTTCCTGGCTATTTCCAAACATTGCTTCAAGATTTGAAGCTTTGTTGGAGTCTTTATATGAATCTGTCTTTTCAACTCATCCTTAGTAATAACGGGTAATTGTGGTGGTCATGACATTACCTGTATTATTTCTTGCTAATCTTTTAATTTTAAGTAAATTAAACACAATTTTGATGTGCGTTTCGATTACTTATCCTGTTGGAAAATGAATCTCCCCATATTCTTTGTTACAGACGATACTATATGACTTACTAAGATATTATGATGGATCTTTTTGTCCATGGTTAATTTTATTTGCTATAAATCTTCCACATAACCTCCGCCAAAATCACCCTAGATCATAATACAAGGTCTGGCTATTAATTTCCTGGACTCATGGAATAACTCAGAAGAAAAAAAAGTTAAACATATAGCCATTTAATATTATTCGAAGTAATCCCCATCAGCCGTAATACACGTCTGTGCTCGGCTGTACAAATTTCGGAAAGAAGTTTTAAAGTCCACTTTTGGAATGCTCTTTATTAGTGACGTTTCAGTTTTCGTGAAGGCTTCGACATCCTGAAATCTTGTTTCCTTCAGTGAATTTTTCTGCTTAAGAAGCAGGAAAAAGTGTGTGCTAGGTCTGGCGAGTATGGTGGATGCTGCGACTCAACGACACCATGCTGAGCTGAGAATCGCCTCACAGTCAAACGCAATGTGTGTACGCGAACTTTTTCAATTGCTTGCGGTTTGCGTGCGAACTGTGTGCGGATCATTTTCCACGCTTTCGCGTTCAAAAGCGTTTAAACCATTCAAAAGTTCTTGAGCGAGATAATGCTTCCTTGCCATAAACTTGTTTTAACAATTCGTAGGTTTCTGCAGCTGTCTTGCCCAATTTGAAGCAAAATTTAATGTTAATTCTTTGCTCCATTTCACTTAGACAACAGGAATTTAAGAGATCCGTTTTAATGCGCCTTTCCACTAGAACCACTCACTTCAGAATGGCGCCGATTGCACTGCACATGCGCAGGAAAACACTCTTCAATATGCAATCATTAGCGCCATATTCCAGCTTTTCTTTCTCCTATAGTTACCTTAGTCCTGGAAATTAATAGCCGGACCTTGTATTTTCTCCTCCATGTTTCATAGTGGGACTTAAAAAACTTCACAGCATTCCTTCTAAAACTTTTCTACGAACATATGATATTCGTTTTCGTTTTGTTTTGAACAATTCGAACCTTGATTCTTCGGACCAAAAAAAAACGTTGTCCAATTCTGACGTTTCTTAGACCACACAAGACGTTTTATTATGCTTCCAGTTCTCAAGAAAGGTTTGCGGCAAGATATTCCACCAGTTAAACCTATGCTACATATTTACCTTTTTACCGTTTACCTTTTTACCTTTTACATATTTACCTTTTTACATATTTACCTTTTTACCTTTTACCTTTTTGCTCACTCATGACGATATGAAGTATGTCTTGCATTTTTGTTGTGCATATTTGCAGCTCAGAACGTTTTCTTGTGTCATATGTCGCGTGTCATTTTGTGTGTTTTTGTGTGACATTTCGTCTCGGAATTTTCAATCTTCTGGAAGATTTAACATGAGGGTAGCCTTTTTCTGATAAAATGTGCATTTTTATACGAAATTCAGTGGAATATACTCGTCTTTTCTTCATTTTAAGAATATTCAGTTTGCTTAAATGAATTGAAAAAAAATAATATTAAAGTTTTATAAGTATCAATGTAAATTAGTTTTACATAATATATAATTTACATAATATAAACTTACAAAAATTTAATCTGAAATATTCATAAATAGAATTTTCAATAAGCAATAATTATACAAATAACCGATTAGTTCGCATTCGTTAAGACGTGTGCTTACGTTATCTAATAATAGAAGCTTAGAAACCCAGCAAACAGAGTTTCGGAATACACAACGAGTTTATATTTATCCATAAAATTCCAAAATTAAATAAAAACTGAGGTTTATTTCTTTTAATGGCATAAATCATAAACAAAAATCTTTGACCAAAGCCTTTCCCTGGTTAGTAATAATTATTTTTTACTGTTAAATGTTGAAATAATATTTCAGTTTTGAAATTTTAATTAAAAATTATAAAATAAATCTTTCATAAATTCAGTTAAAGCAAACTATAAATCACAATTTAAATATTCTAGTCCATCTCGAATAAAAAATTTTTTGAAGAAAGTTAATAAATCTTTCAAACAATGTGGTACGAGTTTTAGTTAATAATTAATTTGAGGGACTGATTTTTATTGTTTTAAAACCAGTTTTCTACAAAAAATTAAAAATTCGTAAAAAAGTTAATTGTCAGAGGAAAGCCATATTAGTACATAATTTAAACAAATCATAACTATTCATCCTTAGCATTTATCCCACTGACATTAAATAAAATGAAATTTATTTTGCTTTACATTTTTTTCCTTTATTATTTAATTTTGAGTACTGTTTATTTTGTATATTATATTTCTGAATTTTTTTTTCTTGAAATTCTTCTAGAAAAGCTTAAAACCTTTAATTATATTAAAACAAATACTAAGCCAAGATTTATAACTTCAAATACATTTCTTTTAGCATACTAATGTTGTAAAGCTTAAAAATTACTTGTTATAGCAAAAAGAGATTAATTTATAATGTTAACAAATAAAAACTCTTCATCATTATCATTTATCGCACAAGCATAAAATGAATTGAATATATTTATTTTGCGTGACCATCTTTTTGCTTTACTATATTTGCTGAAATATATTATTATATTTTAGTACTGAAATTTTATTTCAGAAGTTTTAAAGCAGGCGTGAAAATCATTAATATCCTTGCCAGAAAAAATAAATTACTACACATCAGTGCGCTTGTCTGGGTAGTAAAATATATTTGATTAAAAATTCAAACTTTATTTTATGCAGTGTTCGATGCCTTCTTTTAAAATCAAGCTGAACTTTAATTTCGATTAGATTTTTTTTATTCGAAAAATGAAACTGATACATAGTAGTAATATTTAATGGAATATAAAATTTACAAGGTAACACTAGTATTTTTATCTCCATCCAACAGAGAAATAAAATATCTAAAACAGACAGGAAAGGCGTAAAAACATATTCGAAAGAATGGGAAGAAAAATTATCGGGAGTAAAAATTTTCTTTTACGGTTCTTTCACATTCCGTTGCGAAATGCTGAGTAAAAAGAAATTTTAAGCAAACAAAATGGGCTACTCCTGCTTAGAAAGCTGAAATCGTCAATCAGTTTATAGCGAAAGCGAAAGAAATTTTTTGAACGTAATGTAAAACAAAAGTTGCTGTTCTCATTTTTATTTTACTTTAAATATGGGGAACATAAAAACTAAAAAATCTACTTTAGTTTTACAGATTTCAATGCAACATACTATTTTTTAGATCTCAATGAAACATACATAAGTGTGTTTTTTTGAATGATTCTTTTTTCATGAAAAGTAGGGCTTATAATGGCACACGAAATAATAGTGTACGCATAAAAATAAGATGTTTAGTGAAATTAAATTGGGAAATATTTTTTTTTTATTTCCAATGAGCTGCACAATCAGTCTTCCCGATGACCAGACCTAGTGCGTTCTCCAGAAGTGGTATCCATTCTTTCAGGACCACCACAATGAGTGAGATACCGTTTGCCATGTTAATTTGGACGTCTAGTTTCTGCCACACTAGCTGGCAGCACCGAGACTCTATTTGGATGCTTAAGTGCAAATTGGGAAATATAGAACTATTAATAAGCTGATGTAGGATAACAAATGGAATCTAACAAAAATTATTTTTATTTTACCACCGTCGTTGCGTTTAAGACTACCCGCTTTCATCTCCTTATCTTGGAAATTTTGAGCCCAATCCAGAATAAAAGAGAACTCCCGGATCGAGTATCGGAAGTAGTTTACTTTGAGGAGGACTTTTTGATTGAATTAACCCTCATTGGCTTTACAGTAGAGAGGAAAACAGCGAAAATCTCCCACTTCTAGCCTGACGTGATTCTAACCCATGATCCGCCTACCACTGAGACATTTTTCGTCAGCGCTGTGGTCCATGCGAGCCGGACGCGGAATTTGTATCGACCAGTCATCGTTGGGAATCGAACACGGGTCAAATCATTAAAATGCGAGTGCTCTATTCCCTGAGCCACCACGGCAAACAAAATAGTATTGTACAGTTAAAAATATTCTTCTCATATTCAACTTCTTGATATGCACCATAAAAAATTCGTGATCAAGTACTAGGACTTTAGATGCATCATCCTTGAAAACCATTTTACTGAGGAATTTATTTTCACCGTAATTTTTGAAGTAATTTTTATTTTCGGAAATTATCTGTTGTTATTACTTTAAAAATTACGGAATATGAAATTTTTTCTTCCGTAAGATGTCCGGTAAAAAATGATTTAATAGCTAAAAGTCACAGCAGATTTTGAGTGCTGATTCTATTTACCGTAATTTGATCCTGAATTTCGTACAGTGTATGTGTTACTGTACATGTTGTTAGATGTGGCTAGGCAAAAATACTGTACATTTGTAGCATGATAGTTTGATTACAAAAAATAGCTATAATAAAATAGTAGAAATATATAGTCTAAGAAATCTATAATATCAAGGATATAAAATTTGAAATGTCCAATAATATCCGAATAAAGTATCCGAATATACTTCACTAACTGCCAACTCAGAACCTCATTATTAAAAAAGCTAAGTGAGAAACTTATTTTTAGAAACTAAACTAAATGTATTTTTTTAAGCAAAGCTAATTTTTCAAAACCTGCCTAATTGCCCCAATTCATGTTATTATTATTAATTCATTCATCACATTAATATTGCTAATTTTGGTAATCAAGTTCCACAACGATGATGCCGTAGTTTTAATATATTTCTGCATGATTCGTAATAAAATATATTTATTGAAATTTTTGTACAAGTATGTTCAATCTTGTTAGAGAAATATGTTATTCAATTTAATTTCTGACCTTTCCAATCGCCAATATGAAAATTATTCAATAAAAGCATAAAATACGAATGTTATAAATTAATTTTATTAATGATCGCTGCAAAAATCTAATTTATAGCATCGATACATGTTCGATTAACAACTTTGAGCGAAATTTCATTTCAAAATGTCATTTAATGATGATAGGTGAGAATAAAGAATAAGAAAAATGGAAAAACCGACTATCACCGATCGGAAAAATGTCATCTATAGTTTACATCGTTCTTGTAAAGTAGCTCCGATATCGATTTTTGTAACTTGTTACTAATCGATTATCATTATCTGAAACACACCGGTTTATTGAAGCTATTATGGAGGTTCTAAAAACTTCTTTTACTCCAAAAGATTTCCTTTTGATTCAGAAGCTTTAGAAGGAAAGAAACCTTATAATTTATAAAAGGAGTCTTCTTAAAAAAGAAAGGATTTAAGCTAAACGTTTCTTTCCGTTTTAGCCTTCGGTTCAAAATGCATTCAGGCATATCTGGTTTTACACTCTACCAATCGATTCTAATTTAGATTAAATTGTCCAGAAATCAAACTAGCTTGCTTATATTTTTCATCCCATTTACCCAACGGAGTGTTGAATGGATTTCACTTTATTGCAAAAGATCACGTTAACGAAAACAGAAGCCGGAGGTGTGAAATAATTAAATTTGCTTAATTTGGTGCTGCCATTATTAAGGTTTCCCATTATCGTATTCGTTACATATTTTTAATAATTATTTTTTAAATATTACAGTTATTGAAATTAAAAAATAACCTTCCAAAATAAAATAGTTGCAATAAATTTATCTAATTAAGTTTATCGAAATCAGTTTGATACCACAAGATTTCCTAAATAAACTACATCCAATCCAATTTAAAAATCTGTATTTAGCTTTGTGAATAAGTTATGTCAGTACAAAATGCATTAAGGCACATCTGGTTTTACACCCTAACAATCCATTCTAATTTAGATGAAATTGTCCAGAAATCAAACTAGCTTGCTTATATTTTTCATTCCATCTGCCCAACGCAGTGTTGAGTGGATTTAACTTTACTGCAAAAGCTCACGTTAACGAAAACAAAAGAAAGAGGTGCTAAATAATTAAATATGCTTAATTTGGTGTTATTATTAAGGTTTCCCATACCTTATTCATACCCGAGATGTAAAGTTTGTAAAACTTATGAAGATATCGAACACATACTTGCTGTCTGTCCAATTTATGATGATTTAAGATTTAAATTTTTCCCAAGAAATTTCAACTTTGATACCATTAAAAGGAACTGGAACCAAAAGAAAATAAACAAAGAACTTGAAGAGATTTTTAAAAGACTTTTTGAAAACAGAATTGAGGATCTGGTCTATACCGATCTTTCAACAGTATTCCCTGGATGCCCCGAAATGGGGTCGGGACAGGGTAAAGCCGAACTATCTTATTCATAAAATATTTTAAAAAAATACCACAGCTATTAAAATTTTAAAAAAATAAACTTGCAAAATAAAACAGCTACAAAAATATATCTAATTTAGGTTATCTAATTCAGTTTGATACCACAAGATTTCCTAAATATACTACATTCAATTCAATTTAAAAAGAAACTGATTTTAGTTTTCTGATTAAGTTATTACAAAATGCATTAAGGCATATCTAGTTTCACACTCCATCAATCGATTCCTAATTTAGATTAAATTGTCCAGAAATCAAACTGGCTTGTTAAATTTTTCATCCCATTTGCCCTACGGAGTGTTGAATAGATTTCACTTCATTGTAAAAGATTACATTAACGAAGACAGAAGCCAGAGATTTTAAATAAATTATTGAAGGTACTAAAATTGTTGGTACTAAAATTGTTAAAGTATCATAGTATCTTATTCACAAAATATTTCAAATGATACTTCTTTTAAGTATTTCAGTTATAAATATGAATTTTTAAAAACTGTGCGAAATATAGCAGTTACATAAATTTATCTACCTATTTATCACTTATAGACCATGATGTTCCCTGTTTAAACAATATACAATCCAATTCAAAAAACTTTTTTTTTGATTTTGTGATAAAATTTTGTTAAAGAATTAAACGGCAGAGAATTTGAATTTTTTTAATACTTTAAATACGTGCAAAGAATTTTGAAATTCCTAAGATTTATAAGAATTTTAAAATCTTAAAGTTGCTTAAATTGGAGTTAATATTAAGATATACTATTTTCTTACTCATAAAATATTTTAAATAATGATGTTTTTTGAATTTTAAAAATATAAAAATGAATAACAACAAAAACATGCAAAATAAAATAGTTAGATAAATTTATCATATTTAGTTTATCTAATACAGTTACATTTTGCGATATTTCTTACTTTAACTATATCAATTAAAAAACTTTAGTTTTGTGATTAAGTTATGTGAAAAATTAAATTGCAGAAAATGTGCAGTTTTTTTTTTTAATTTTTATAAGCGTCAGAAATAAACTCCGGAATTTAAAAATAAAACTTCAGTTGAAAAAAGCCAACATTTCCATGGGAATGCTTAGAGAAGTTGCTTAATAGATATTTTGCAAAAAAATTATTTAACATTCCTCTTTAGAATTCGGTTCCTTTAGAGAAGTGAAGAAATAATAATTATTACATAACAGATCGGCAACCATTCTATTTACAAATTTAATTCTAAATATGAGGATAAGAAAAGTTTCAGATAACTTTACTTAGTCGATATATAAAAATAAATCTGCAGCAACAATAATAAATGGATAAAACAAACTTTGAAATATATATAAAATGTATTACAACACGCATTTATTGGAATCCCCGCATTTCAGTTCGAGCCCAAACATTTTTTTTCTTTGATTCCAATTCTGCCGCATGAGAAAAAAAATTATAAAATTTGGTGCCGAAGTCAATCGAATTGGATCCTGAAGTAAAGCAAGAATTCCTTTCAGAATAGAAAGAAAAACTCAAAATCGTTGGATGGGGAACAACGGAATGCTCCGTTTGAAATTCCTTCCATGTATTTGGGTAAAGTAAAAAATGCTGTTGACTGAAAAAAAGGATGAAAAGAGAAATTGAGAGGACGAACTCGAGTCCTGCTTCCATCTGACAGATGCTGCATCCACAAAGGATTTTTTCTTTTAATAAAATATTTAAAAAAAATAAATCCATGTCAGAGTTTGACGGCCGAACTACAGCTCTACTTTGTTAGTTTTTTATTTTTATTTTCATAACAACTATACATTTTTACTCACCCCGTAAAGATACCATAGAAACAAAATTCCGTTTCTGTGATATTGAACATTTAAAAAAAAATACTGAAATGTCATAAATTTTAAAATACGTATACACAGACAAGCACGTTATATATATATATATATATATNTTAACCCCTTCCTTCTCGCTCAAGTGAAAATGACTGGGTAAGGTTTCGCCCTCTATTTTACGCTCTCGTGATATTTCCAGGCTGGAGTGTTCTGCAGTAACGCGGCAATAAGAATAAAATTAAACCATTTCTTTTGCCCGGAAAACATTTTATTTCTTATTTTACACACCAGATGGCAGTACTAGGATATTTTTCAGGTAATTGTAGATAGTTTATTTTAACTAATAGTTAGTCGGTTTTAATAGTTACTCGGTACTACTGTCCAGCGATTGTGACATTGGCCTCTGCATCTCATGCTTTGAAATTTATCTCACCAGAAAAAATTACTAATCTTAATTTATATTATACGCAAGTTTAATAAAATTCATTTTTAATGTTTAAAACACATATTTTGAAAATTTTCCTTCCTTGCTGGAAAACCAACATTAAGTCATAGTAACCCTGAATGTTTGCTTTTCCTTAAAATATAATTTTTTAAAATTTCAAGCTAATAAAAGCAAATCAATATTTAAAAATGAATATATATATATATACAATTACAATTAAAATTGGAGAGATAAAGTATAAATTATAAAATATATAATTTAAACTTGCGACGGCACGGCACCAAGCTGCTAATGTCTCAACTGGAGAAGTATTTGATAAAAAATATTTTAAGAAGAAATAAAATAAGTTATTACCTCATAAGAGAACTAAACGGAATAACACGGCAACGGAAATCAGAAAAAAACATTTACACGAAATAACATACTAAATGACATACTAAATATCACACTGTGAAAAACAATACAGGAAATAATATCCTAATCATAGAAAAGGAAAAATACTGTAAAGAAATTAAAATGGGCGCGTTGTTGAGGAATGCTTTCCGACTAAAGAAATGTGTATCTTTATACTATAGAAATGTCACCTAAGTAATAAGTGTTCTGTTCGATCACCTTGAAACATGATTTATTTTTATTCTCATCTTTATCTTTAAAGAAAATTTCAGTCTGAGTTAAATACTCGAACCTACAACCTTCTAAATTCATCCGAAAAATGATATTTCCAATCTGGTTATTTATGCATTTCCATTTTCAAGATTACGGTATATATTCTTCCTGTGATCTGCTGTTGATTTCTCGTGTTTTTCTTGGAGCAATATGATATGACTGTTTACGAAACGTTACCGCGAACCGCTGAAACTGCTCCCCCATTGACTGCATGATAATGCAGCTGATGAAGCTGACATGTATGCCTGCGCTTCTCTTTAAATTCATTTTAGTATTTTTTCTTTTCAATTATTATAATATTATTTCCTATAGTGCTTTCCACACGTTGGTAATTTTAATTCTTTTTTGAGGTAATAACTTATTTAATTTAATTTTTCTTAAAGTATTTTATATATATATATATATTTATATATATATAGATATTTTTGCAATCTTTCTTTCATTTTTTATTATTCTCTTTTTAAAACTAGAACTTCTTAAACTAGGAAAAAAAAAGAAAGGAAACAGAAAAATTTTATTAGTTTACAAATTTGCAAATGTATGCCAGTTTAAACTTATATTTTGATAATTACATACGTAAATAATACAATGTAACCTGGTTATTAATCTGAAAAAAAGAGGAACTCTTAGTGACCGAAGTATGAAATTCTTCTTTTTTATCCAGGAATCCGTTGAAGTTGAACAAATGAGAAGTTAAAGTTTGTTTTCTTTTTAATGATCATTTCTTTACTCAAAAGCTGAGAGACTCGGAAATTTTAATTAAAATTTTTAATTTAAATCTTGTCATCCAATACTTGTGCTTTTCGTGTTTCAACGATGTCATTACTACCAACCGGAAAATAATTAATGGGTTAACTTTGCAAAGTTAAATGGATATCTATGAAATTGAAAGATGAAAAAATCAAAAGAATCTTCCCGGTGTTTTAAATTAATGTAAGAAAAAATGAATAGATTCTTAAGTCCTTCAAAGAAAATGAATATTTTTTTTAAATTTTATTTTTCATTTTATCGACAAGATTTAAGAAAAAAAATATTAAAACTTATCCGATTTTAATTATGTGCTGTCTTTCCACATCTGCTAACTAAATATTATTTTTTTTCGACAGGGACTGTGTTTTATTATTTCCATTTAAAATTGGAAAGGTAAAAAAATTTTTTATTTCCAATTAAACATATTTTGTTTTTTTTCAAATAACATATTTCAAGTGAAATTTAATAAAATAATTTTATTTATTCAAATATTGTCTAATGTTAGTTTATTATAAAACGTGAATTAGTTTTAAAGATTCTTGACTTTTATTTAGTAATATTTTGAAAGTAAATATTATAATCATTAGTGATAATTATAAGAAAATTAATAACGAGTTTTAATACTATCTAGTTGTATATAAATCAATTTGCATGGCTTATTTTAATTTTTATATTTGTCATTCTATTTATTTTATACTTTGTAAATTTTTTTTGCCATTTTAAATATTTTTGAAGGGATTGTTTTATATAAACTTTCGTTGGAGTCTGAAGATAGAAATAATTTCATATCTTTGAAACATACAATTGGATCATTGAAAGTTGTTTATTGTATCAACACAATAAATCAGTAATAAATCTAATAAAATTAAAGGCCCATTCAACATTTATTTTGTGTTAGGAAACCAAAATGCGTACCGAATTCCTCTTCTTAAATTTGAGATCATAAGAAAATCTCAGCAGAATGCATTGCTTAAGAAAAGAAACTTGTATGATATTTCCCAGATTTTAGATATCGAACTTATAGGTCAAGAGCTATTTAAAAATGAAACACTTTTTTTAAAAACAAGACTAAATAGTATTAAATAAAGTTTAAAGAAATAAATGGATAAAATTTATAGGATAAAATTGTATTTCTTTTGAAAATTTTTCTTCACTTAGTTTTATATCTTAAAGTTTATATCCGTAAATACTAATTTTTTTATTTCATTTTTTTTTATTTTATGACCGCCGTTGAACAGCCGATCCAATTTTTGGGTTTACGACTACTAATGTTCAACGCCGTAGCCTTGTAGTTTTGAAAGAGCTTAATGTGTTATTAGATAGCAAAGAAAATTCAAAATAATTACAAAAAGTAGATTTCGTGTCAATTTTTTGCCCACAATTAGTGATGGAAATATTCATCACGGAGAAAAGTTAGCACTGGCAAAATTTACATCAACGATAGTTATACACCAGCACAATTCGTAGCAGGTTTCATTATATATGTAGAACTTAAAAACAAAATTTGTATACAGAAGCATTTTATAACCATCGTTGAAGAACTGATCCATTTTTTTACGACTACTAATGTTCTACTTAGTAGTCTTGTGATTTTGAACCCGATCCAGAAGACAAGTAAACTCCTGGATGAAGTATTAGGAGAAATTTACTTTCATGGAAGACTTTTTGATTGCACTCAGACGCATTTGCGTTACACGGAGAGGAAAACAACGTAAACCTAAGGTTAGCCTGACGGAATGGGAACTTTTTTTTTCTTTTTTTTTCTTTCCTCCAAGCCCTAAGCATGTACCTAGGTTATGAAAACCCTTAACCATATAGCCCAGGACTTGGCCGCTGGTCCAGCTCCACTCCAGCCTAAATAACATACAATTTAAAAATTTAAAAAAAAAAAAATAGATTTTACTGAAAGTGTGGAATTTAGGAAGAAATAAGACCAAAAAAAATATTATACATGTAAAATGGGAAGTTATTAAAATTTTAATAGATAGTCATTATCCGCTAAGAAGTTCATTACTGTTATTAATCTTTTGTTTAAAGTATTGTTTGTAATAAAAGTTTTCTGCCAAATTTCTAAATTTGTTGGGCTAGGTTGACGACTATGCCGGGAGACAGTGTAGGGACAACTAGTGAGAAAATGTTCAGGCGAACCATGTTGGCCGCAGGTGAAAATATCAGTATCTGTTATATACAGGTAATTAAAGAAGGTTGGAAATGGTCCATGACCCGTCAAGAACCAGATGACTTGTTTTGGAGGAATTGTTTTGAAAAAAGTAACATTGTTAATAATTTAGAATAGACGTCTGCCTCTGAATGAACTATTCCATTGAAATTGCCATTTTGTTAGAAGAGAATCTTTAATACGTCGTTTAAGATATGAAACTGGAAGTGGGTATACATAATTTTTCGGTTCTCTCGTAGATTGTTTCGCTAAATCATCTGCTTTTTCATTACCTACTCTATTGCTGTGTGCTTTAATCCTGGAAATTTGAGTTGATGTGTGTTGTAGTTCTTGTTGAATATCAAAAGAAATTCTATTATTTGTGCCAAAATCAAGTATTGATGATATTGAGTCTGACCAGATTACATAAATATCGTTATTATTGAAGTTTTCAGTGCTCTTAATGTATTTAATGCATTCTACGGAAAGAGAACTCTAATCCATGATCCATCTACCTCTGATGATATTTCACGTCTTAACTATGGTCGATGTTAGCCGAGTGCGGAATTCATATTGAACAGCCATAGCTGGAATTCAGAACAGGGTCGCCTCCAAATGAGGTGACCCTGGCTCTATTCTTCAAGCCACCATGTCCCAGAAAACATTGTTACAGTTATAAAGCATTGTTACTACAATTAAGAGTCTTCAATTGATACTTATAATTGTTCTTAACTCAGTAAGTTTCTTTCTGTGAGAAGAAAAATCTAACATTGCTGATAAGAGAAGATTAATTTTTAATTGAGACATGATAAAATGAAATGATATGATTCAGAAAAATTGATTTTTGGTTTAAAATTACAATTTTCTCAGATTAATCATTTAGAATTCTTGCACAATAGATGAATTTTAAATCAACTGTTGTATGTAATTGAATAAAAACAAAAGTATTCAATTTTCCAGATAAGAAAAAATGTACTACAAAAACTAGCAGAATATTGCAAAGTTGACCAAATATGAGAGATAATACTTATCAAATATGGGAACACCAAAATGCTCGGCAATTCTTACCGATGATCTTTGATAATGATTTTGGCAAAATTAACAATAAACTATTATTTTATATGGTTAGGTAACATTTTGTAAACTAAATAAAATTTAGTAATTTTATCATGATACCTTAAGGCAAGATACGAAAGTCATTTATATGGTAAAACTTAATTTTCAGCTTTGTATATTTTGTTAAATGTGTGGCTGTAAGAACTATAATTTTTAACACCAGAGTTACAGTTGAACAGTTATCATATGAACGGAAAAATTACCAAATAAATGGTTTAAATATCGTTTATTTTGGTTTAAACAATCAAAATTATGCATTTTTTTCAACCAGAAATTTCACTAGCATATAGTGCAGTTAATTTACTAGAATTTTTTTCTTCCTGATTTTTTTTAAATATCCAGGAAATTCAATTTGTAATACTTTCTATGTAACTAGCACTGTGATTTTAGTAACAATCTAAATAAAATATTAATTAAATATAAAATAAAAATTTTATCAAAATGTTACTGATTTTATTTAGAAGTAACTTTTGAAACTATACGACTTTGTTGAGAAAAAAAAATGCAGAAATATTGTTTTAATAATATTTATGTTATTATTATATACAAATTTAAAACACATTATTGATCAAATGTATTGTTTTTTGAAAAACACTCAGTTCTTAATTACTCATTTTTACATTTAAAATGATTGACACAAGCACTCACGCAAACCAACAAAAAAACAACAACTTTCAGTTACACTTTAATTTTCTGACTGCCGTAGATCTAGATAAGAATATCACGTTTTTAACAGGAACACAAATTCTCGCATTAATTTTTTTCAACATTTACATATTCTAGTTTATTTAAATATAAAATAAGCATTCAATCTTGTGTTTCAACTGCTTCTGGCATCTTTATCATGTAAAATTTTAAATAATATTGCCGTTGAAAGACAAAATTTTTTCTCAAGCAAAACGCCGTAAACATGAAGACGTCTTCGAGAGATAAACAACAATTATCATCACTTTTCTATTACTATCTGGAGGACAATAATTCAGTGGTTTGGTCAACATACAGACAAGCAATCCTCTTGTTGATGTTACAATAATTGATGGGGTTGCTCATTTTATTCTGTTATCCTTAAGTGAAATCAATGGAAAGTATTCCCATGAGAAACGTTGTTTGGAGAGCCGAGTTTGAAATAAGAAGATGTGCCTGCTTTTCATGTTTTCTTCTCACTTCCCAAAGGATACCAACTCGTCTGCAGTTTAAATAATGAATATTGCCTACTTTAGTTTGCTCTTGGAAGAATTTTGCCAAAACATTTACTTACCAAAGAGGTTTTACTTTTCTTTATTTTTATTTCACTTTTTTCTGGAACCAGATTCTTAAAGATTTATAACGCGAAAAAATGCGTTACTGCTATAGGGCTTGGCATTCGGAATTTTAATGGGTACTTTAAAAGTATCGCCTTCACGTGTTTTTTCCAAAGTTAATATAGAATAACAATGAACCTAAACATTGAATATAATACACCAATGCCATTTTGTGGCTATATGTGATGTAATAGATTTTTTTTAAATATTATTCCCTGCTTCATCATATTATTAATGAGAGCTGCTGAATATTTATAATACGCATTAAATAATTAATCCTAAGAAACTAAAGTGATATGAGATTACCTGGTTAAAAATTTCCTTCGCTTTAAAAATATATAAATAAGGAATTACAGTAGGCATGTTTCATGCTCTTAAATACAAATACCCTTTTTACTAGATTTGCTAGATGCGAATGAGAATAATCAAAAGTGATTTAGAAAGTGAAACGAAAAGTATTTAACGAAAAATGAAAAATAAAGGTGATAAACAAAACTAGAAAAATCACCATAGCTAAGAAAGGGAATAAGATGAATAGCAGAACAAGAAAAAGCACAGGAGTAGAGAGGGGCAAATTAGGGTAAAATGCATTTCCACACGCTATGGAGTGGTGGTGAGGAACTAACATTAACAAAAGAATTAAAATTCATAAGGATAAAACAAGATTCCAGGGCATCAAGATGAGCTGATGCGATTGGGGCGGAATAATTTGGGCATTACTGAAATTGAATTTATGTCTAAGATTCTAACAATGTGTAATAATTTGCGATTTCTCGTATTCTTGATAACAGACATACATATCGTGTTTCTTAAGTCTAAATATTAAAGAACTTTGTCTGATGTAGCCAAGGTTGCACTGAGAAGGAATGTGGTAAATACCCCAGAGCTTATTAAATCACAAAGAATATATATAAGAGACTTAAATATGATTTGGTGTCAGGCCTAAAAATGACTTTAAAACCAAAACGGGAGAGAATGTTGGTAATTTTTTAACAAAGGGGTGAAAAAAGTGGTGAAGTAACGCGTTCTTTGTAAGGATTTGCCATATTTTTGCTATATTAATTTCCTATTGCTATATTTTTGAAGAGAATGTAGTTTTCAATCAAGTAATTTATGATAAGTTTATATTTAAGAAAAGCATCACTTCACCTATTTGCACAACTGCAACTAAGATAAGCACTGATTTGTCTTAACAATTCGCATAATATGAGAAATAACTGGAGTTTAAAATTTTATAATATAATGGCGTGAATGAGACCAAGAGTCTAAGAATCTAAAAGAAAAGTTTACATATTTAATTGATTATTCAGAAGTGAATTATAGAATTAAATTTCGAATTATCTAATAATTTTGATTTTAAACTTTTTTAAACGAAGAAAAATTTTATTTATATTTTTATTTCTTACAGTTTATTGTTTGTTTAATTAAGAATCGCATAACTCTTCATTGTTAGCTCTAATTATGAAAACTGTTTCAAAAAGTAACGATTAACTATTTTAATACTTAACAAAGGGATCTTTATCGAAAGGCTCATTTAATTCTATAAAATATTTTATTAGTCGATAAGCGTGATATAAAAAGGTATTGTCTAAGTGCAACACCTTAAATTATGTATATCTATAAAAAGTTTTTTCTGTCTTAAGGCGAATACACTTTTCAGAGATAATTAATTTCTAATAGAACATTATGATTGGGAATTACAATTAATTAATTTTCAAAAAAATGATAGCTGCAATTAAGAATTATAGAATTTATATTAAAGTATTATAAATAAAAATATATGGATCATTGTGAATGAAATTTATAACTTAAAATGTTTTAAAGATTTCTTTTTTTAAAAAAAATCCTTTATTTTTGTTGCATGATAGTTGTAATTAAGAACAAGGGAATAAATAAAAAGGAAAATTCTTTTTAAAAGCGAAGAGGAAAAATTACGAAGAAATGACAAATTTATTTTAAAAATTCTTTAAAATTTAAAAAGAAAACTAAAAAGTCAGAAAGCTTACACAATTATATCCGATTATTACTACACGATTAGTACTAAACACACACAAATATATAGAGAGAAAGAGATTTTTATATTACCTAATTTTCTTTTACCTTTTTCAATATTAGCATTCTTATTTTGTAAGAAAACAATTATCTTTTTTGGTTTCTTTTTCAAAAATTACTTTTTATACATTCTTTTGAAAACATCTTAAGCTTTCCCTTTGTTTTATTACTTCTTGTTTTCCCACTTTTCTCTCTAATGCATAACATAAAAAAAGTACCGAATAGAGAAAGTTTCTTTTCTGCAGGCTTATTTAGACCCGAGTACAATTCATACTCTTCAAATGATACATTTGTTAAAGCTGCACCAGCAGGGGGAGCCACTCTCTATGTTGAAGAGAACGGCAATGAATGTAGAACAAACGTGATGTGCATTCCATTGTTTTGTCGATGTGTAGACTCTGGATGAATCTCTTTACACGCTGTTTCGATTTGTCCTGAAGACAAAAAAAAAAGAAGGGTTGGTCGTTAAGGGAAACCAGAAGCTGCTGCGAGTATGTGTCGAACTACTGGTTTTCAGGATTCTATTCGAAAACAATATGTAACTTATCGATAACTACAGAAGCCGACGGGGAATGCTAATGCTGTATAATGCTTGGTAAGAATAACAGCACGACTCACGATATGAGTTAAGTAAAACGCCGAGAAAATATTTTGACTTTGTATTAGAAATGAAAATTTGTTTTACCTAATTCTTTACCATATTGCCTAATTTGACGAAGTTTAAGTTGAAAAATCTAAAAAAAATATTTTATATTAAAAAAAAAGAACTAAACGGTTCCTCATTATTTTTTCTTCCCGTAGCTACGAATAGAGTAGATAAAATGAAATTCCTTATGAGAAATTTGAAAAAGATTTGGTTCTAATGACTTGTATTATATCAATAATTATATTTATTTTTTTACTTTTGAATTTTTGATGTAATGATTTTGGAATCGTACATAAATTTTAGAATCAGCATACTAACTTCAATAATCATGCTAATTTATCGATAACTATATAAGGAGACGAAGAATATTAATCACTTATTACTTAGAAAAGCAACAATACTCACGGGGATATGAGTTACGTAAAACGCCGAGAAGACAATAAAATATTTTGAGTATATATTAGAAATTAAACTTTGTTTTATCTCATTCTTTACGATATTTCTTAATTTGATGAAGTTTGAGATGAAAATTTAAAAATATTTTAGATTAAAGCAAGAACTAAATATTTATTCACTAATGGGCAGATTGATTTGCTTGTTTTTTTATTGTAGCTGTGAATGGAGTAGTGAAAAAATGAAATTACGGATTAGAAATTTAAAAAAAAGATTTGCTGCTAATGGCTAGTATTATATTAATCAATAAATTTATTATTTTTATTTTCATGCTATATATAAATTTTAGAATAAGCATAATAACTTCAATAATCATGCTAACTTATCAATAACTGCAGAAACTTACAGAAAATGTTAATCACTGTGTTAGAAATGCAGCAATACTCACGGTGATATGAGTTAAGTAAAACAACGGGAAGACAAGAAAATATTTGGAGTTTGCATTAGAAATAAAATTTTGTTTTATCTCATTCGTTGCGATATTACCGTTTTTGACGAAGTTTCAGTTGAAAAGTTAAAAATATTTAAGACAAAGATAATAATTATGTATTACTTCATTTAAAAATAGTTAAGAGTTATTTTAAATTAAATTTATTGGAGAGTTCGATTTGGTTACTTCTTTTTATTATCTCTACAAATAGAGTAGAAAAAATGAAATTATGGATAAGAAATTTAAAATAATATTTGGTTCTAATGGCTTGTATTATATTAATTTATATATTTATTTATTTATGATGTCATATATAAATTTTAGAATAAGCATTCTAACTTTAATAATCATGCTAATTTATCGATAACTGCAGAAGGTGACAGAGAATACTAATCGTTGGGTTAAAAAAAACATCAATACTCACGGTGATATGAGTTAAGTAAAATACCGAAAAAAATTTTACAATTTGTATTAGAAATATAGAATTTGTTTTATCGAATTATCTGCGATATTGCCAGATTGAAAGGAGTTTCAGATGTAAACGTTAAAAATATTTTAGATTAAAACGAGAACGAAATATTTCCCCATTTAACAATAATAATTAGAAGTTCTTTTAATTGAAATTTAATGGACAGAATGGTTACTGCTATTTATTGTAGCTACGAATAAAATAGACGAAATGAAATTTGAGATTGGAAACATTAAAAGGGATTTGTCTCAAATAGCTTGTATTATGATAATTAATAGGTTTATTCTTAAAGCCTTTTTGATGCCATATTTGAATTTCAGAATGATCACATAAATTTTAATTTAATTTCTACAATTCAACAAAATAACGGCTACTTAGATGTTTGTTACATATGCACATATTTTTTATGATATATAAAAAAACTGCAATTTTGAAACTAAAGTTTATTATACAAATGGTAGCGGCATTTTTCATTATGAAGCATCGTGAAATATTTCTTAAGCATTTATAACTAATTGCAATACACAAGAAATTTATAAGAATTTTCCTCAAATATAGATATGATATTATAATGTATATATATATATATATATATCAATAGTTTATTCACGTGCTATAAAATTATTTATAATATATAAAGTAAATTTAATACCCACTTGTATTTTAACATTCTATTATTATTAGTTTTTTTTAAATGCTAATAAGCACTATTCCTTGCACATTCCGTTTACCAATCCCTATGATTGCTACGAATTCCTTATTGTTTTTCTTTCTTTTAGAATAAATACTTTCACATAAAAATAACATTTTAATACATTATAATTACATTAGGACATTTACAAAATCATTACAGAATGAACAATAATCTGGCTTTCTGAAATATTAGCTGTACTTGAAAAAAATAAGCCTAAAAATGCAGGATACGCAACGAAAAATAAAGTAAAGGAGAAGTAATGTCAGTCTTAAACGAGACTTGGATAATTAAGTAGTTCAAAATGAAAACGGTTTTAATAGCGATTAAATAATGTTTTTTTTTTAATATTTTCAAAAAATAAATATATATAAATTTAGATGCAAGTCTAATTTTGCTCTCTTAATTTATTAAGAGAGCAAATTATTTAATATATATACAGGGTGGTCCCGAATTCATGGTACAAACTTCAATGGTAGGTACAGGACATTGTAACAATGATTTATTGTATAGGAATGTATAGTCGCAAGTGACGTGGTGAGGCGTAAACTGGNATAATACTTAATATAAAATTTAATAAAATTATTAATATAAATATATATTAATTATTTATTTGTTCGCTTGGAATTTTTATAGTAAGCTTAATAGTGAATAATTGAACTAATTATCGGCTGCTAATTTTTCTGCTCTTTGCGTGATTTCAAGCTTTTAAGCTTTTTTTCTTGCACAGCAAGACGATGCATTTGTTCTAACGTTTTTCGCGTTCTTTTTTTAAGGTGAAACAGATGAATGGTGAAACTTCTTACACAACCACTAAAATTCGAGTTGTAATTTTTTTTTAATAAAAGTAAATAAATTAATCTGAATGTATGAAGAAACATTTAAGGGTTTTAGTACAAGTTTAGTAAATATTATGCATTTGTTGAGAAATTGAATTCCCTGTTCATAACCTTTGAATGTTTTTGTATTAAAATCGTCCTAAAAAGGTCCTTTTTTCTGTTGTAGAATTTTTAATAATGAAAACATCTTCAATTAAAAACAGCAATTTTCTTAGCTACATATAAGGATGCGTTAAAGTATAAAGACAAAAGAAGATATTAAATGGGGGAGATATAGTTACTTTACTGTCATGGTTCTCTTATAACCACAAACCAATTTTAAGTTTAACCATATAAATTCTAGATGCTTAGAAATAATTCTGACATGAAATGGAGTTCATAAAAACTTTAAAAAAAGAAAGGATTATATTTCGTGTAAGAGTACAGTAGAATAAATATTATGTCATTTTTCTAAGCTCATATCTCAGTTTTTCTATTTTCAGAAAGTTTTCCAGACGGAAAAATTACGACTTAGGAATGCCATGAAGCTAACACTAAACAAGGAAATAGTAGAGCTATTTTTCCGCGAAACAGAGCGTTACAAAACACTTAAAGTCTTTTTGGGCAGAAGTAAATAAAGAGAAAACCGCGAGAAACTGAAAGCTACTTTTCCGGGGCAACGGATCCTCCATATAGTCCCAGCATTTTTGGACAGATTTACAAACCGTGAAAATGAAATTAAAGGGCTTAAAGGTTAGCGAAAAGCCGCAGCCAAAGTAAAGATCTGCGGCTATTTCGTGCAGCGATGTGCTCTGTGTTTATCGCAAAGGGGAATTTTTCTCGCGGTATACAACTCGCAATTTTATCTTTAGTTTACTCATCCTTGAAAGAAAAAGCACATATTTGAAATAATATCTTGTTTCTTATATCCTTGTTCTTACACTTTTGAGATGATCAGGAATTTTATAGCTCGTGTAATAACATAGTTCGTTGTGCTTTATAGATCTCTATTATAGTGTTTTTTTATGAAGATAATATTGACATAGAATACTTCAGTGAAGTTCCATAAATTAGAAAAATTGAAGGATCTTATTAGTAAACTATTCAAAAAGGTAAAGGATTACATTGGTTATGTAGCAGCCTAATTCTTTGTAAGTTTTAATGCATATTTGTGTAGCGATATAAAATATTTTGAAACATATTAATCACGTGGAAAAATTATCTGAACTTCTTTTTTTAAATTTTTGAAGAAAATCAGTAATTCTATAAATTAAACAATTACTTAATTATTTATTATTCTATAGATCTCATTTTAACTGACTATTATAAGCTCTTTTTGTTTGCCACTAAGACTGGTTAGACTAACATTATCATATAAATTGTTTCAGAAAAAGTAAATGATATTTTAACATTTTTCTTGTTTTTTGCTTTTTCTTGCAATCATGAATCACTTGGAAATTAGTAATTGAAATGTTCTTTTTATGTCGGTGTTCTGCATAAATTTAACATTTCATTGTTTAAAAATTTTATGTAAGCAAATTAAATAATGGGTTGTCCGATAAAGTCATATGGATTTTTCATAGGATATGTAGTTTCATAGGCTATTATGCATGCGTTGGATAAATAGGATGCAATTGATATTTACTGTGAACACTTTGCATTTTTACAAAAATAAGCAATTGAGACACATTGCTGGCGTTATAGGACTAATGTAGTAAAATAAACGAAAGTGCTTTCCTGGCATTCATTTGAACCTTTAATTGGCTTGATTAGTAGCCTTAATAAGACATCATATTTAAACATCATTCATTGTAAATCCGGATCAAATTGCAAAATTCCGGCACTTTGGGTGTATCCCCCGAAAAATATATTTTGCCGTAAAACATTAAACTGTAAGTCTTAAATTAACATTTTCTGAGTTAGACTGATTCAGTTACTTCAATGTGCTTATCATAGTTAAAATTATGGTATCTAAAGATTTTTGTTTCTCAAAATGTTTCGGGGAAAAAAAAGCGTGATTACGTGAATGTGATTTGATCAGTTGAGCAGTACGATGATCAGTTTGATCAGTTCAGTAATCAGTTTACGGCTTCATTTTAATGCTTTGGCTCAACAATATTCAGACCTTATTTCTTTTGAAAATGTATGTAGAGGTGTTGAAAGAGAGTTTTGACATAGATATTCATAGTCATCTTGTCTCATTGAAAGGAACTATTCAGGTGCATGAAATGACCAAACATCATCTTAAGGACTCCAAAATAAAGAATAAACAATTATATATTAAATACTAAAGGTAAGGAAACGGAAGTCTTGAAAATGAGGTCATAATAAAGTAAATGACCAACCATCATCTTAAGGACTCCAAAATAAAGAATAAACAATTACATATTAAATACTAAAGGTAAGGAAACGGAAGTATTGAAAATGAGGTCATAATAAAGTGTTTATTCAGTATATTATAATAGACGAAATTCGTAAATTAATGGTCAGTGTTTAGACGATCAGCAAAGACATCCAGAAATAGAGAATAATACAGACTTTTGATAACCTGTGTTTAAATTTACCTTCAATATCGGATAAAAATTTGCTGAACGAATCTATAGTTCAGAAGACATTACAAAAATGAACTTTGTGTTTGCAAGCTTGAGTATGATTGAATCCTTTTTAGACGAAGGCTTTCAACTTAATTTCAAGGTTTATATTAAAATACACTAAAGTGCATGTAGCTTATATCGTGACAATGAGGAGATAAAACACACCGTAATGACTATAAAAATTTATACTTTACAACATGAGTGTATGGTCAAGTATTACAAAACTAGGGAATGAATAAGAAAAATAAACTTAACAACGTAATCAAAATTGCTTGAAGAGACATACTTATTCAATATTACAACTTACTACAGCATCAGTTACCTACAAGGGTGGATCAAAATAATGGAAAGACTTCTATGCTAACTCTATGTAATCAATTTTGAAGTGTTTTGGATGATTTTACATGGCAATACTGTTGGCACAATTTAAAAGGATATGCTTGAAACTTTCAGAATTGATATCATTTTTAATCATGCAAATTTTAGATCGACCAAATTAAGCGGTATAAGCTACAAGCTGATTTCTTTCTTCAATACCACGATAAATAAAAAAATCATTCTCTTAAGAAATTAAAATTCGATAGAATGGTTTCATAATTGCTGCTTTTAAATTCAGAACGAAGTTATTAACATCCAAGGCTCGTTTTGCTCGATTCGAACTTAGAAAAAGTGAAATACTTTCTAAAAGCTTCAATTACGGTCTTTTAAATTGTACCAAAAATTTTGTCATGTAAAAGCATCCAAAACATTTGTTGCTAAACGAAAATTATTTTCAAAAAGTTAGAAAAAAAGTTTTTCCATTTTGAAACAACCCCTGTAGTCAAAATTTTTATCAAAAAAGGCTGACCTCTTAGATCTCTTATTATCAAAACTAATTTTGATAAAATGTATCTTACCAAAACGAAAGGTTAAAAGCAAACCACAAACGTCAGACTTACCTGAAATAAATAAAATTTCTATATTAGTTTATTTAATTCAAGAAAACAATTCAAACAATAAAACACATTCTTAATAAAATAAAACACATTCAAAATTTTAAAAATTTTAAAACCATTAAATTTAATGCGTCGTCTCACCCATGTACCCTCTTTTAGTTGTGTTTAATTATTAAAATCTACAAACATGTGCAGTAATAATTTCGTAGTGCCGAAATTTATAGTTTACGTGTTGTTACAAAGAGGAGGTAATAACAATATACTTTTGATAAAATAATAATAATTATTATTATTTTTATGAAGAAAGGAAAACCTTGAGGCTGTAAGCACTTAAATTAAGTTTCGAGTCAAAACTTGTTCTTAAAATCTCTTTTTGCACGCATTCTCACTTTAACCTGTCCTGCCTGGGAAAACACACTATGAGTTACTGAAATTCCATTCACGAGATTAAACAATGCGCAGCAAAATTGGAAAAGGAGACAATATATAAACATGAACAAGTAAACAAGTTTTCAGGAGAGTATATAATTATTAAAATCTGCATACATATATAGTAACTACTTAAAAATACAGAAATTCATAATTTAACTTGTTGTTAAAAGGAGAAGGTAATAATAGTAAACTTTTAATAATATACTTTTAACAAAATATTTATTACTTAATTATTATTTTTAAATTAATTATAACGTTGAGGATTTAAGCATTTAAATTAAGTTTCGAGTCAGAACTTGCAGAAGAAATCTATTTTTGCACTTATTCTAGCTTAACCCTGTCCTGGGAAAACACACGATCAGTTAATTAAAATTCTATGTACAAAACTACACAATGCGTAAAGAAATTTTGAAAAGGTGACAATTTTTCAACTTGATAAAGCAAACAAACAGTGAAAATTAACAGAACAGAGCAGTGAAAATCAATAATTAAAATCAGTAAACAGTTGAATAGAAGCTCAGCGCTCTTCATTTTATTAAACAAATATAATTATATTACAAGTTGTACGAAATAAAAAAAACACCAACAAAATCATATAATAATAATTAGTCCTCAGCTAATTTTCAAATCTATTTAATTTTGATTAAAGTCAAAAACGAATATTGAAAAAGTTTAAAATGAGAATGGTAAAAAATAAAAGTTACAATTCAAACCGAGTGCAAATTGAAATGCTTAACCAATTAAATATCGATCACGATGTTTTTTTATTTGCTATATTTAATCATTTCAAGGAATTTGACTTAGTAAGAACTTAATAAAGTAGTCCTTTAATTAAAATTCCTCATAGATTAATGCGGGATTTAATTAAATGTATTACTGTACGTATTCCATATTTTTTTATTAATAATTATGAGATATATCGTTCTAATCAGGAAATGGAATCCCGAATCATGGAATAAAATGTTTCAAAATTTTATTTTTCTTAAAACATTAACACGTGAGCAGATGCTCCAATTTCTCATAAAATTTGGCATTTTCCCCAAATTTTTAAAGAACGCCAAGTTTTATGCTTTAAATTCGGAATTAATTATTATCAACTCACCAAGTAGGATGAGTAAAGCTACAATTTATTAAGTTACATCATCATGAAATTTTGCTTGCAGGGTTAAGTTAGAACAAACAAAGATATCATCTCAATGTTTTGCTACTGTAACAACTATTGTAACAGCATAGTACAAAACATTATTATCTTTTGAAACATTTAATCATTTAACCATGAATCTTTAATGTACGAGTATCACTGATAAAATTAAATTTTTGATAGTTGAAGAGAAATATTTAGATACATATGTTAAAAAAATGCATTTACGAAATCATTCCTGATTTTTTTAGAAATAATGCTTGAAAAGAGAAAGCTGACAGAGATGAGATCTGTATGAGCATTTTACTTTCATAAAAGATAAATGAAACAGTAAAAGAAAAACTTTCTTATAAGGAACATCACTTAATTAAAATATTTAAGACATTAAATTAATTAATGTCGAGAATTATCTTACATTATCTTATTTTAATTACCAGTCTGACCGTAAGATCAAACAAAACTCTAAGATGATAAGATGAGATGAATTAAAAGAATTAGCACTGAGTAATAGAATGCGAAAAAAAAATAATGTCACGTCGCATATTGCGCAAAATAGAATTTTTTTTTCTTTAACTATTTCTCCAACCCACTTTCTCAATTATGCTGGTAATCTTAACCATTCTGAGTATTTCATCTGAGCTCCTATAAAACCGTTTATGTTAATTAACAAATATAAATAGAATTTCTCCTTCAATTTTTAATTAATTTTATCTTTTTTAAATGATGTAATTGATTTAGGTCGTTCAGAAAATTTTTAAAACAGCATGTAATTAAACTGATGCATTTTTCTATTTTATGATCTAATAAAAATTTTCTTAAAACTGTTCTGTTAACTAAACTAGTCTGTCCTGTCTTTTACCAACAATAAAATAATTTCTTATCTCACAAGAATGAAGAATAAATTTAAAAAAATAAAATACCACACTAACAAAAATTTACCTTGTTTTTTACTTATTAATGTAATTCAGCTACGCTCAAATTCAGTTGAACGATTTATTGTTTTCTTATATTAAAAATAATATGTTATCAACCAAAATAAATAATCTAAGAAAATTTTTTTTTGCAATTTTTCATTCCAAACTGAAACGCCATAAACAAGTATAAAAAACCTACAAGCAACTAACATTTTTCCTCTGTTATATAAGATTCGTTTCATAGCATTTTCTTTCTTTTTCGTTTCCCAACAAAAATGTATTACATAATTAGAAAGTTATTCTTAAAGACAATATAACAATATAAAAAATTTAACAATGCTGCCAAATGTATCAAAGTTTCAACTTCATTATATTTCAAACATTCTCCAGAATAAAAAAAAAAGATACCTCAATAAAATGTTGTTAAAGTTTTATTGTTCAGAAACGTCATAAAGCTATAACAATACTACAAAAAAGACAAATACATCATGTTTCCTGTTTGTCGATGATAGATGTCAAATTACAATCAAGAAAGTGGCTTTTCTGGTAAACGAAACTCTCTATTTACAATTCTATCTAATCTGAAAATTTTATCAGATCCTTTAGAAAGTACGTGCTATATAATTCAGTTAAGCATTTTATTGTTCTCAATATTTAAAAATCTTTAAACAAGCAAAGAGGAAATTTTTATAGTAAACACTATTTTTTAAAATTCATCTTTGAAAATGAAGCACCATAAACAAGATTACAAAACCAACAAAACAATCGCATTTTTCTTCTTCTCTATAATATTTGTTTCGTAGTGCAATTTTTTCTTTTCCATTTTCCAATAATAAAAAAAAAATTTAATTATTAAAAAGTAAATTTTAAAGACATCGTTGCTGAAGAAATAAAAATCAACTCTATTATAATCACGAAAAATGTATTAAAGCTTCAAATTCACTATGAGACTTTAAATAAAACTGTCATTGAAGCATTTCAAACCTTCTCCAGATTTAAAATTATTTCTCAATAAAACGCTGTTTTCGAAGTTATTGTTCTGAGACGACTCAAGGCTATTACAATTCTGCAAAAAAGACAAATACATCATGTTTCCTACTTGCCGATGTAAGATTTCAAATTACACTCAACAAAGTGGCTTCTGGTAAACGAAACATTCTATTTACAATTCTATCTAATCTCGCAAACAAAAACATATCAAAGAACAGATACTCCGACAATAAGATGAGATCTATTCGAAGAATCAGTGATGAGTATCACCGAAATCCTCCCATCAAATACTCGCAAGACAACCCCCAACTTGTGTAAGAAGGGATAAAATCAGGATTACTCGAGGTATAAACAGTCCGGGCACAAAATCAGGAAACTCCGTTGTACCGATAAGTCCTCGAATATCTGATACCACTTTTGGCGACCTCTTTTCGATGCTGCACGCGTCGCATACCAAACATGGAGTCTGTGATTAAACTTTTTTTTTCCTTTTTCCTTCAGTTCCTTATATTGGTATTCTTTGCCATTTTGAAGCTTTCTCCAGAAGTTATCTGGAAATGCCATTGTTCTGGTGGGCTGGCTACTTGATATACATTGGAAAAGATTTCTTGGAGGTTTCTATTTCTGGGACACCCAATGGCTACTAGCATCCGGCTAGGCATTTCATGGTAAGAAGATGGCGAGTCTTATCTAAAGTGCTCTCTTCACTTCTGGGGTGCCATAGAATTACGGGAAAAAAAGGAAAAGAACGACCTCTGTTTTTCCGGGAATCTATGCTTGCCATATAGTCATTTTCATTTTCCTTTCGAAGGAATATTTTTACTTTCTCTTAGAAGCTATTCACAGCGTAACTAGAGATTACATCATCGTAGTTTTATTAGAATCTGAATGATATTCTTATCAAATAAATTACGTTAATAAAATGTTAGATGAAGTTAATAAAATGATTTATAATAATCAATGTAAAAAAGATTTGTAAAACTAATTTAGTACTGCATTTTGCTGCATTACAATAAGAAAAATAACTAAGTATGGTACGTAATAATTGCGGTTTTAGTGTAAAATTTTAGAGTAATTATCAAAGTTGAAAACAATTAATATAAATTGAGGGATGCAAAATAGCCTTTACTGCACAAGAAAATATGTAATCGAATCTCAACTAATCCCAATTGAGAAAGGTGGATATTCCAAACACAAAACTTTAGAGGTTTAGAGACAATAATAAGAAAGGCTTTTACATTCAACGTCCAATCTAACAGATCTATCCACATTCTTTAATCGAGATTTGTCAGATTTCGATCCGTTTGTTTTATTCTTATTTGAAAGTAAGTAAGTATTGTTTAATATGCTTTGTTTTCTTTCATAAAGATTTCGAAGCAAGTTAAAAACAATAATACAGCCAGAAAAATAAGTATTTTTTGATAATTTTTGAAAAATAAAAATTGGATTAAAAAACCAGTTCAATGCTAGTTTTAACCACGCAATATTTTTGTAAACATACGTTTGAAGTAAATATCGTTTGCAATTGGAAAAAGCATAAATCAATGATGAAATAAGGTTTTTTTAAAGAAATTTTCATAGAGACTATTGCTAAAATATCTTATCAATATCTTTAACACCTTATGATATTATTAAATATCATATGAAATGCAGAAGAACATCTTATTAAAAGTTTTATTATATGATCATCTGTATTAAGGCTATTTAAATAACTCTTTCTGGCACATTCAACTTAGTTCAACTAAGTTTCAACTAAGATTCAACTAAGTTTTAATTCAACTTGGATACAAAAAGTGAATATTCTTGTCAGTTTCTGCAATGAAAACATGATCATTTTCATAATTCGCTTCGGAAGGAATTTCCTGATTTTTAATCAAACTTTCCTAGAAACTCTTCATAAATAATGCATGGCTTTTAGAACACGACATGAAATATTTTTATCAGGCTTGGAATATTTTTTCCATTTGTTTCAGTGTGTTCTTAAAAAGCTGAAATGTATCATTAATTGTTAGTAAATATGCTCGTGCTACTTTAAGTGCTGTAAAAATATGAACATGGCAGAAGTCAGCAGTTTTGTAATGTTTGAGGCTCAAGGTCTATAATTTACTGCCAAAAGGATTACATCTAAAATATTAACGTAGCTCTTCATTTAAGAATAAAGCTATAAGTGTAAAAGTCGCTTATAGAATAAATGATAACATTGGTTTTTTTTTGTTAGCTATTTTATGTTTTGTAAAAATTTATAATTGCACTAAGTACTAATGCTTTCAAAGAGAAAAGGTTACTGAAAATTTTAAAAAGAAATATCAGATTCAAATTCATTATGTATAGTCTTTATTTGATTGTGCAAATGTTAAGTCACTGGTGTGTCATGGTGTAGGGCTGGGATTAAATCCTAGTCCGTTGACAGAAGGCTTACCTAGCTTTCTGTCAACAAGTAAAAATAAGACTGGAAAGTCAAGTTTGAGATACGCAATGTTTCCCAAAATATTCACGAAATTGGACCTCCTTAGCCTCCTGCTTAACGTGGTGTTGCAGGAGTATTTATTTCATTTTTGAAGATAATATACAGTCAAGGTTTATCCTAATGTATACCGAAAATAAGAGCGAAGAGAGGGTTAACTGTTTAAAAAAATCGAAAATGTCTTCCAATAATATTATTTTATTCTGCAATAATAAGGCTAAAAGATAAAATGCTCCAGAATGTCGTAAAACGAATTTGTAAAACTTTTTACGAATTGGACACCATTCTTACAAAACTTACCATTGAATTTATCAACTGAAATAAGAATAGAACAATGGAACGTAGATTTATTTGTGCATCAAAAGTAAATTTCCCACTTAAAAGAACATTTTTACTGCTACCTTTAGACCATAGTGGGGCTGGAGAATTAAAAAAATCATAAATAAAAAAGACGCGAAAAATTAAATATACTCAAAAAACCATAATATTTTTATGAAAGATTAAGAAGAATTCGTCGATTTATTTTTATTAAAAAAAAACTACTTTAATTTAAATCAGTTTTAGAAAAATATGCATCTGATTAAAGAGTTAGTGTTTTTTTATAAAAAAAAAAATCAGCATGAAAGCGAAATTTAAAAAAAAAAATAACAAAAAACGACGATAAGGGAAAATTTGAAACCAAATGAGCACAAATCATCCGGAAATTTTTTTAATATTGCTAACATTTAGATTTTTCATAATTTATTTCTTTTTTTTTCCCTTGATTTCTTCCATTCCATGACTTAGTGGGATCTTTTCTTTTATTTCGAGAAAGAAAAGCTGAGAAAGTTCGTAATGCTTCTACATCATTTGTTACAAAAATGTGACAAACTTTAACGTTTCCCCCCTTTTTCTCATTTCCATAAATCATTCATTTTCAAGAAATTGTCTCTTATAAAGCCAATTTCTTTTCATCTCCGTTTTTATAAAAGTACAAATCTTCTACATTTTTATAACAAATTTGGATAACTTATTTTCAAAAAGAAAATGAGAAAAAAATTCTCTCTTTTTTATAAAAAGTACATTTAACTCATAAAAACAATTATTACATTTTAATATACTTTTAGTATAGTTTTTATTAATTTTGCTTTTATATTTAGAATATTAAATTGAAATTATTTTTAATCTCTTTCCTTTTTACATACACAATGTGGTATCGCTACTACATGTACAATAGTTTTATATTTTTTTGATGCTTACATTTATATTAATATATTATTTATTATTACTTGCACATTTATTATTACTTATATTATATATTGTTCATTATGTTATTACTTATATTATTTTCATGAGTAAATCTGTATTAATTATTGTATTTTAACTTCAGATGCTTAAATTTACAGTGTCATAATTCAAGTTTAATATTTTTTTATAATTCGCTTTAACTTATTGGAAATAGTTGTCATTAATTTATTTTATTAACTTATTTTATTATGTCATTTATCTGATTTAACGCTAATTATTTAAAATAAATTAAAACAAATTACAAAGTTAAATTTGGAAAAACGAGATATAAAAGCTAGTAGTGAATTCATGCATCAAAATAATTTATGTTAAAAAAATAGCTGTTTTAAATCTATTTCAGAAGAAGATTAGGCACTGAAAACTAAAGCATCATTTAAATGACAATGAGTTTGGCGTAGGTGTCATGCTTGAATTAGTAATTAATCCCCTTAAAGAATTATTTTTAATCAAAAAAATTTTAATAGTTTTTAATTGAAGTACTCCCTCCCAGTTTTGCATTTAAATTAATCAATATAGAATTTGTCAATTATACTAAAATGAATAAATGCTTGCCTTTGGAAATAAAAAAATGTGATGTCATTGTATTACATGACAATTCTTAACGAAATTTAATTTATCCATTTCTTTCACCTAATTAACAATACTAACCTACATATTATTTGTATTCATGTTTTGTCTGCTTTACACCAAGAACTTGAATATGTGTGTTTGAATGAAGACAGCAGTAGAAGCCCGAGCTTTAAATAAAAGTAAAATATGTGAGATTTACTAAACAATATGTTGCTTAGAAAGAAGAAAACTCGTAAATGCTGTAAAATGTTTTTTTTAATTAATTATTGAATATAAAAAAAGCCGTTACCATTAATGTAAATGCGATATTTGTTTAAAAATATGTAGCTAAAAGGGAAGGAAATTCATAAAGGCTGAAAAAAGTTTTTTTTTATTTAAATCGATTAATAAAAC
This sequence comes from Parasteatoda tepidariorum, assembly GCF_043381705.1. NCBI lineage: Eukaryota > Metazoa > Arthropoda > Arachnida > Araneae > Theridiidae > Parasteatoda > Parasteatoda tepidariorum. The sequence continues at coordinate 20,231,286 of NC_092208.1, forward strand.
AAAATAATTCATTGTCATTCACATTAGTTTGCAAAATTTTTTTTTCTCTATGTATTCGTTAATTTTTGTTTGGATCATGAAGCAAAATCCAAAACTTAAATTATAAGATATTTATATGCTTAAAGACTGCAATTTCTGTTTTTTTTTTTTTTTAAATTCTTTATAATTACAAGCTCCGACCAACGAGCTTTAAATCAATGTTTTTTCTACAAGTAGAATCGCTATATAAAGGCATACAAACAGAAAAATTCTTGAAACGTGATTTTTTAAATGAAAAAATAGAGCACTGTATCAGATATTTTCCAAACACGAAAAATTATTATTGATAAATTTTTCCATTAAAAAAATAATGATTAATGCAGTAAAACTTTTTTGTAACAATTAGGGCATAATACTAGGAGTATGCTGTTACAAATTCCATCACCATCATCAAAATTCTCATGTTAAAGAATCAAAAATCATGTGCGTATCCTATTTATTAAGCCTTTTTTTTTATTTCATTTTATTTAATTATTTATCTTTTTTTGGTAATACATTTTTCAGCTGTAAAAGCAAAGAATATTAAAAATATGAAATAGACATTTTTAATTTTTGGTATCAACACAGAAAAGTGACTAACTCATGAATTCCATCTACTTAATTTTCTTCTTACAATCGTATCCCTCTATGAACTCATTTTGACCTAGCGTGAAAATTCCAGTGACATGCGTCACGGAAATTTTTAGAATTTGAAAAAAGAATTTCCATCAGCAAATGAATTTTGTTCTTTTTGAAAATCACGAAGTAGCTAAAAGAAGAAAATGTTCATTTAGTTAAAAAAAATCTATTTTTCAGTAGGAGCATGGCGTCACGACATGTAAAAAAATTCAGGCTTTAATATGTAAGGGAACATGAGTGAGTGGCTATCGTCCAAGTAATCTTCCTCCTTATCAAAGAAAAATGCTTCTGCTACTTAATGAATCCTGTTGTACACTTCAAAAGAATATCCTATTATTTTACTTTTTGACCAAAATTAAATTAAAACTTATTATTATCAAAGAAGTCGAAAGTTAGTGAAAACTACTACATCAGAGCCTTTCTTGTTGGCATTGTAACATTATATATGGGTATTCACTTATAAAGACAAACTCACAATGACAAGAATTTCATCTATCTTTAGGAATTGTCGTTATAACAAACTTCTGTTGTATGTCTATCTTATCTTAGTGAAAAATAAGTGCACATAGCAAATTGCGGAAGTCTAAAATCTCAAAAACTATGAGAGTTTATTTATTATTACATAAACAAATTATTTTGCAATTATTCTTTTTATTCTAATGATTAAAAAACATAATGCTTTATTTCTATCACTGTCATGAAGATATGATTTTTCTTCATATGAAATTCTCATCCTTCATATTCTTCATTGAAGATGAAACTTTACAGGCTTTTTTATTCAGTGATCTGTATTTTTAGTTATATTTCAACTTTACTCTTTCAATTTTAAAACTGATTCTTTTATTTTTTTTTCTGTGACACAGTAAAAGTTTTTTTTTGTTTACTTTATTTATGTTTTAATTTGTACTGGAAAAATTAAAGTGAACTTATGTTTAGAAAATTTTCTTTTTTCTTAATCCTAAAACAAAAGAATTACTGGATTCGAATTAGAATTTTAGAAAATTTATTCAAAAAGAAAAATATATATATTTTGATGCATAAAATATTTTCATATATATCAGAACTAAGGAGCATACAGATTGTTAATTTAAAAAAAACTGCAATTAAAATATATTATAAGATTTATAAACCAATGTTTGGGATATACTCCATGTCAAAAAATTCCAAAAAAGGCTTACATTTAAAAAAAATATGTTCTGAATATTTTAAGACCTTGGCATTTAAAACAGTTTTTTACTTTATTATTTTTAATATGTATCAATAATTAGATGTGTGTATCTTTTTCTAAGTAAACACTACTAAAAATAATAAAGATTAATTATAAAAAGTCGCAGACGATTTATTTTATACATTTAGCGTGATATATTTTAAACACTTTTTCACAGTGAAACTGCGAATCTTTATTACACATTACAAAGCATCTTAAGGAAAAGTAAACCTTAGTATGTTACATAAATATATTTTTTTTCAATTTTTAAGAGCAATATTATAAATTTTAAGAGGAAAAAAAATGTGGCTAAACATTAAAGAGTTAAATGGTTTTAAGTTCCAAAACTAGAGTTAGTAGCATTAAAATTTATTACCTGTCGTTTTATTACACACCAATTGTTCAGATTTTAAGAAGTATTAGGCTGGTTACAACAGCTATTAAGCACGAAAGTAATTAATTCCCTAAGCCATAAAATCTTGCCATTTCCTTACCAGGACTTTTAAAGTTCTTAGAAAACCATTTCCTCAATTTTACTTTTCTTTGATAAATTAAAGTCATTTTAAGAGAAACTCTCATTCAGTTATCAGTTGTAATCTAGATGCTGGAATCTAAAGATTACTATCTTAAAATACATTCGAATAGATTTTTATTTCTCTTTAGATATCCAATAGTTAATTGTCCGCAAAAGAATAAAACCCAAAGATCTTTTCTGTGATTGCATTTCGAATGCCTAATTACAGAAATGTTTCACTAAATGCATTTTAAGCTATTTCTAACTAAGCTTAATCATTTGATTTATTTAAACTTTGATACATTTATTATGGACATTTTTCTAAATACTAGTACTCTAATTGCGGAAAAAAAAATTTGCAGACTATTTTAAATGCATTATGATTCCTTTGTGCAATTATTTTTTTCCAATGAAAAGAATGCGCATTTGTTTTTTCTGGTTAAATTACTCCAAATAAAAAGGTAAATAATACTTCAAAGTCTATTAAAAAAAATTATAATTAATACCTCTTTTATGTTTTCATAAACCTAAATCTCTGATGGTAATTTTATTCTACAGAAAAATATTCTCTTATAACTATCTTCTTTACATCATTAATAATTCATATATGCGACTCGTATTTTAAATTGATGGAATGGGTTATTTATTAATATGTAACAATACCAGCTTGTGGTTTCAGTTTACAGATGAAGAATTTTTAATACTTTGGAAAGATTTTAAACCAACCTTATTCATAAACATAAACCACCATGTTTAAATAAATGTCACTGTATTTATGTTAGCATTAACTATCTTAAAGTTACGACCATAAAAAGTTGTTTTAGTTTAACTTCATGAAAAATAGTTAAAACAAAATATTTTTTTAGCAAATGTGAGAAATAAAATGCGCAGTTATTTAATCTTAACAAGTTTTTTACTGTCTAAACTAACATTTAATTTCTTATCAGCTATTACCTAAAAATACACATAGTGTGATAGTTCCAGCGAATAAATCATATTTTTTAATCTCAACGAACTCTTTTTTTTTTTGAACTAGCGCTGAATTCTTTTCAAACAATTACCTTAAAATACCCATAGAGGGACAGTAAGAACTAATAAACCATTTTGACTGAATAGCATAGAGTTAGCAGATACTGAATCGCATATTATTGAAAAAAATTAGTACCTTTTTCATTTATCTTTCTAAAATATTGGTGCTGTGAATTTTTTGCACACTTCTGCATCAAAGTACAAATTTGATGCAAAAGTGTTTAAGTGAACCACATTTTTTATTAAAGTGAACTATTTTTACCTTTTAAAAAATCATGGTATTGTGAATATAACTGGAAAAAAATTTATTTTCATAAAAATATCTTTTAATTCGACAAAGTATTTACAAATACAATAATTCAGCTTTTTAATATGGTATAATATATGTTAAGTACTCTACAAGTATGCATTTTTATTACTTGATATAATTTACATTCCAACTGCTAATCCAATTAATTAATGCAGAAAACACTTTTTCCTCTGTATAATATACATAGATAGCACACTGGCTTTGAAAAATAGTACTTTATTATTTACGAAAATATAGAAATAAAGCATAATTTTCGCGTCATGAAGAAAAATAAAACTTGCCTCTTAAAAACCTATTTGCAACAGTAAACTCATAACTAATGAATGCTATGAATGTTTATTTTCAGATATGCTATAATAAAAAAGGGAATAAAAATATTTTCCCCAAATGCGGAAGACAGAATACTAACTGATTTACGATTTTACTAGACTCAGATCTTTATGCACTTTTTTTTTACCATCGTGCACTTAATATATCTCTTAAGTTGACTCATTATGGTTGAAATTGCGTTTTTTCCTCCCAACATAATTTTTTTCCTGAGGTGTAAGCTCAAAAAACTTGGTTATCTAATTACGTTTGTAATACTCTTCATAAATATGCAGTGGATTTCTTGGCTACGTAATGAGTTTGAGAGAATTTTTCGGCGCCTTTTATAGAAAAAGAAGGCACCATTATATGTAATTTTGTACAGAAAGTGGATTAAAACCGAATGTTTTCGGTTTGTTTACTTAAATAAAAAATTAAATTTATGGGTTATTTTTTCACATTAATTTCATCTACAATTACGAGCTTAAAACTTCTTGAATATTGAGAACTGAAAGCGCTTTGTAAAAGATTATTTTCTTGAATGTGTACTTGTGTGTTGCCAAATATTACAGAAAAAGAAGGGGAAAATCAAGCTTTTGAAATATTTTTGATTTATATTTAGTTAATTACACTATGAAATATAGTTTTTTTCTTCTTAGAAATGGAAATTTAACTACTTAATATTTAGTTATGAGAGTTATATGAGAATTATTTTTCAGATTTGACGAAAATGGGTGTAGCAGTGAATTTGTTATTAAAATGTCCAACACAACTTATTCAACATGCTATTAAAATGCTCAACACGCTAATATTTAAAGCAAATCATATTTGATCCATGGCTCTTTTGATGGATAATAAAGCAAATTGGTAAATTTTTATCGTAGTTTTAACAATTAACATGGTTTTTGGAACTCAGTCGTCGAGGAAAATAAAAAAGACAAATCAGAAAAATCGTTCAAAAGAAATTGAAAAGATCGCATCTGCAAAGAAATGATTATGATGGAATTTTTCATTTTCCATGATTTGCATTTTACAAGATGTCTTGATCATTGTATCATCTTGATGATCATTAAACTTGTTTAATTCGTATGAAAACTGATTTTCTCGTTAACGATATTAATTACTCACCACCTCACCATAGCGCGGGGAAATGAATCTTACCCTGATTTGCCCCTCTAAGTCACAGTGGATATATTTTGTTCTGCTTTCTTAATATGTTCATTTTTTTTTATTCTCGACAACTGATGACTTATTTGTTTAGTTTTTCATCCTCAATTTCTATTCTTCGTTAACAACTTCACATCTTATATTTCAAATCACTTTTGTTTTTATATCATTCACGTCTAGCAAGTCTTTTAAAATAGTCCACTATATTTGAGGTATTGAAATATACTGACTGTTATTTCTAATCCGTATATTCCAGAAGCGAATGAAATTTTGTACCAAGTAATAGCTTATCAGCTTGTTTACTTTATAAGGATATAAGCTTTTTAAGGATATAAGACTTCAAAAGCTCCTTTAAAGAGTTTTTCAATGAAATATTTAATTAATGAATATTACATGAATAGAGAAAATAAACTCTTAAAACTAACACTTTATTATTATTATTTTTTTTTTTGTATTTTTGAGCTCTGCCAGACCTCCTTTTATACAAACTGATTTTTATGTCCAAACAGGTTTTATGATATTGGCTTAAAAAATACACAAAATAGAAATTAAAAATGCGAAATTATTTTTTTAAGAAAAGCAAACTAATTATTGGTCTTATAAACGAGTATCTAGATTATTGGCATTGGCATATATCTGGCTAGTGAATTTAATTCACACATTTATTTGCAGTTTCTTTTACATTGATTATCAAGCATGTATTAATTAATACATTTGTGGAATAGTTACATACGTGCTAAATTAAGAAAAATTTACATTTATTCTTTCAGGATGACTTTATAAATTTTATTTCACTGACATATGATTTAGAAAGAAGAAAAATCATTATGAAGCTTAAATTGTAGGAATCAAGGTAAAACTATTCAATTATAAAAATTTACAAGTGGCAATAAAACAGCACATAATATAAAAATTATTACTTTCTTCAAAAAAAATTTTTTACACTGATTTACATCCTTCACGCTTGCTTTAATTGACTTTGTTAAAAATAGTAAAAATTATGAGCATGCAATTATATCTACATTATATCTACATAACGCCGGCCAGGTGGCCGAGTGGAACCTGCAGAGCCAATGGCTGCGGGTTCGAATCCCGCTCTTGGTATGGATATTTCTCTCTCTCTCTCTCTCTGTTGTCTTCTGATGTGTGAATGTGACCCACCCTATGAACGGGTATTTGTGGCAGTGTGGAGTGGGTAATGTTGCTCGCCTCCACGACTTTGGTTCACAGGTGCCCACTTGGTAACGATAATAGAGCAACACTTCCGGTATCTTCTAAGGCGAAGAACGAAAGTTCAGTGTCTGCCGTTACTAAATATATATATATATATATATATATATAACAAAAAGTTTTAATTTAAGCAAATATATTTTAAAAACAATACAAATTTGTCTAACGACATTAATTTTGAGTAAGCCAATTGAAAATATTCAATAATAGGACTTTAAATATATCAATTAAAACTTAATTATTATGCACTAAAACTGCTACTAAGTAATTAATTATTATTTGCATAAGACTGAACTTATATTGTTTTAACTTAATTAACTTAAATGCTCAGATTAGGAACAGTAAGAAAAATTAAATTATTGTGTATTTTCGCAATATCTTACACTGTGAATATTCATTCAAAAGCAAACCAAATGGAAGAATTTGTTTTGCCCTAGCCTTTATAGCTGACCGAAATATAGAACGAAAACAATAAAAAAACATAATAATAAAAACTCAGCTTCACTTTCCCCACAATAAATATTCCACTAAGCCGGGACGCCGAAGTCAGCACTCTGGCTTTAATCCTGAAATCTCATCACGTGCTGAGAAAAAATACATCGCAATATATCTATGTACCAGAAAGAATGAAAGATGGGAGCGATATTTATCGTCTTTTTTGTGCAGGATTTTCTTTTAAGGTATCAGCAAAATATCTAGGTGTCTAAATTATATCACATTAAATCTTGTAAACTTGGTATATTTTTTTATCAGTATGATTATTTAAATTTAACGATTGTTTCCTACAAACAAAAACATTTCAGTATTATTTTAAAGTTAAGAAGAAAAGAATTTGTTTCGTCAAAAGAAATAACCGAAAGCTCCTATAAATTGTACTTCTTTATTAGATAAACATTTTCATTTAAAAAATCATTTAATATTTTTGTAAGGTTATTCTTGAAAAGAAATATTTATGTTTCGGAATTAAATGGATATTTTGAGATAATCAAGTTTAAACAAAATAATAATAAAGTTTTAATAACAAAGTTTAAACAAAACAAACTTATTATGATGATGACTTATATGATTATTACTACTATGATGACTTTATTATTACTATGATGACTTATTATGAGAGTGTGTATGCTTATATAACAGCAAAACGTATTTAGAAAAAAAAATGCAAAGCTAATAATTGCTCATAAGCTTAATTTTTATGGGCCACAATGGCTCAATGCATAAAACCTTTAAACTGCCATTGGCAAGTGACTCGTTGAAGGCCTCTCAGCTTCAGGACAATGGGCATCAGAAAATTAATTAACGGGGAAGTAAAAGCAGCCTGTCCAAAATGCTATAAGCATTGTCACAATTTATATCTCTGGCAGTACTTTGAGTAAATTTAAAGAAATGAAAAATGTACAAAACTTAATAAGTACAAAAAATAAAAATTGACTTTTCGAAGTGAATTCCAAGAAAATATTTTTATCATGCATGATTTAAACGCAAGAGAAAGAAAATTACAACTGGGGAAAATTCGTTGCTGCTTTTAGTACTTGGAATCTTAACCCTTTGACGCAGAACTTTATTAAACAATTTTTTATACTTTTGTAGATTTTGCATGAGCTTCGATTTAAATATCGGAACAATATTATATTTAGTATTTCAATAGTTTATGCTTATTAAATACGTCATGAATCACCGGTGTCTTTTTCTCTGTTAAAGGTGAATTCTTGCAAACATAAACTACTTCCAGGCAATATTTTTTTTCAAATTTGCATTTAATTTCAGTTATTTAGATTTGAGAGAAACAGTTGTTTATCATTGAAATTTCTTTAATTTACTAAAGCAATTATTGATATATTTTTCTCAAAAAAACGGAAAAAAATGCTACATTTTTTTTGTTTTTATATTTTAGTACAAATATAATCCCAATAATTTAAGAGATTTATTTAGTAACTATTAAACTATTTTTTATAATTAAAAAAAATGCCAAAATATATTTTTTTGCTTGCAGTTAGAGAGTCAAAAAAAGCATGAAATGGACACCCGTGTCCCATCTATGTCAAAGGATTAAGAAAGATTTAATTACGCTATCTTAAATTTGATAATAATATAGTAAAAAATTTTAATATCAGGTACAATACTTCAAAGTTTCTGCATTTAAAGAATAAATTAAAAAAGTAAAAAAAAATATTTTAGTTTCATTAGTTACATAAATAATTTGTTTTAAGCTTTTTTACCAAGCATTTTTACCAAAGTATGTTATATATATCTAATAATATATTTAGTTACAACAAAGCGTTAAGCACATACAATTAATTCAGAAAAGAAATTAATAGACAATGTCACTTAAGTAGGAATCATTTAATTACCATTTGTACGTTTAATTAAATTAAAATGAGCTTTAGGTCTAGTTAACTGTAATTTGCGATTACGTCAGACATTTCATTAACTAGTGGATATTAATGCAGTTCTTTGAGTCTCTGGGGAAGAGTATTTCAGAGAAATTTTTAAGTTCTTTAAACAATTTGTCTATTTTAGTATAGTACAGCATCAGATTTCGAATTTTGAAATCATCATTTATTCACACTTATGAGTATCCTATTCATGTCGCGGGTGTTTGGCAATTGGTGAATAGCATCATCCTGTAGGTACCAATGCATCTTACATACTTTAAGGATTAAAGTGCATTGCATAATACGCTAAATTTGATTAGTAGATGTAAGAATATAAGTACAAAGTTGCATCCCATATTTTTACTTATTCTGATTGTGATGTACTGCTCCCGTGTTGCAGACCGAAGGTTGTCATGAATCTCTTCTACATTGTATACTAATGATTTAATGAATGTGTTTGTGTTATTGCATTAGGTTTGTCAATATTCTTTACGACATAAAAAGATAATAAAAGGATCTGGTATAAGGCAATAACTTCCTCTGTAACATTCTGTCCATCCATCGCAAAAACTCCCGACTAAACGTCCAAGTTTGCCTGCTACTTGGGAACGAAGAGTAAAATCATGTTTAATGGGGGAAAATTAGAGAAATCGTGTGGCTCTTCCCAAAGTACTCACGAAGTGACTTGTAATGACAATAAATACCTGTGCCAGAATCTAGTGTATGGAAGAGTTCTCGTGATACTTGAACAGTTTTTTTGTAGTTGTGATATTATCTTGTGGATTCAAAACAAAAATATCACGAAGAAAATTCTTGAATCAAGTATCTGTTACAAGACAGCTCTCGTGGAAGATTTTGAAGGAAAATCATGCAAATGTATGTTACATTTAGATAAATGTAAAACTCAACAGTAGCTAGCCCTGCCATAAATATATTCTAACTTGCATTTGAACTTTTATAGAGCTTATGAATTGCATTTGTTAACTATCTGAAAAACGGCTTTGATTCAATTTTTTAAAACTAGATTTGATTGCAGGCCTTAGAATACAGTCTTATATTAGTTTGTATCTTATTCTCAAAAATAGTAATTAATGTACACAAAGTGATATTATAGAGGAAATATTATCCTATTTTGAATCTATTGTATAATTTTCATTGCTTCGTGTAGACAACAAACAACAATCGTTGATGAGTGATATAAAAATATTATTTTTCAAAGAAGGTCTTACGAAATATTTAAGAATTTTTTTATAGTTTAGGATGTTCAATAGTTCTTATGTATTTTCTTCCTTTACTCAACATTTTAAAAGTGTTTGATAAAATGGTTTTTTGATCGGTGTCTAACCACAAATCATTGCCTATTTGAATATGGAAAATCCTCGTATTTACGTCTAAAAAGAACATGCGAAAAATAAATACGTAAAAAAATTCTGAAAGCATTTTCTTAAAATTTCTTGTCAGTATCTATTGTTTATGAATGAAATCAGATTTAATGAAAACATATATGAATTATAGTGAAACTATGGAATATTATTATCTACATAGAAGTCTGTCTACAAATACAGAATATTATTATCTGCATAGTATTTATTTTTATAAGGTAAAATTTTTTCCAGGTCATTGTTTCCATACATATTGATACAAAGCTATAAAACTTTCAAATAGTTTTTAAAAAATTTAGTTATCTTGTCTAAATAAGAAAGTTGCCGGAAGGATAATTCCTTGTTTTCTCTGGATTCATTGACCGGAAGAATCATTCGGAATCATTAATACTGATGACCATCATCTGGACAGAACTTGTTTAATCGGAAAACCCATGTTCTCCTTTTCTTATTTGGCCTTGTTTCAAACCAAAACTTCAAACGATAAGAGTAAGAAGAAGATTAATTCCGTAAGGAAGTTTCAAATCTTTATTCGAAATGCATGAACCGTTTAAAGGCTAATTGAAAACTGTTTTATTCAGTTAAATGAAAATTGTTTCATTGGGTAAATGATTATTTAAAGAATGTTGGCAGTCTGTTAAAAATGAAATAGAATTAAATACAATGTTCCCTTTTTTGGCATTACATTCTGATTTATAAAAAATTATAAATAAAATAATTATAGGAGGTTTTCTAAAAACATATTTAAGCGTAATCAACACTCACTAAATTTGAGTTCGCGAATATCAAATAAAACAAATAAAGAAGGAGAGAAACAAAACAGTCTTGTCAAATTTGTTTTGTTTTCCTCATGCACGCCTGGTAGTTCTTCAGAATGGGTGCTTATGTTTGAGTGCTCGAAACATGTGGACTTTTACCCCTTCATAATTTTAAAATCAAAATAAGTTTTTTACATCATCAAAAATGTGTATAATTCAAAAACTTACTATTTCAATATTTATGTAGCATACTTTTCCTCAAACATTTTTATATTATTTATAAATGGCAAAATCTGATTCAAAATTAAGGATGCGTTTCAGGATCACGTTTACAAATTCTTTGTAGGTAAGCAATCTAGAATTCACTCTTCAGTTAATCCCTTCAAAGAAATCAAACGTTCATTCCATTCCAACTTTTTATTTTTTCTATATCAAGCACTTTTGAAAATAAAAAAACATTTTGTCAAGTTTTCCACGCAATCTACTTTCCATTATATCATAAATACATAAGCTTCAAGAAGGCTTCTGCCTTAAATTGCCAATGCAAACTTGGCGCCATTCCAAATTGTATGTCCTTTAATTTAAAACAGAAAAAAAGCACCAATTTTACTAAAAAAGGTAAGAAAAAAAAGAGAAGAATATGAAAAGGTAAGACAGAAACTTTTGAAAAGACATAGCCTTCTGAATGGAATAAAGAAGAGCCGTAAAGGTTTTTTTTTACCCTTTTTCCAGCTTTCAGCATCGTTTCTTAAGTAAACGCATTAGGCCTCGCTTTGCCTTTCCTCATTAGAAGGCATGTCTTCCGGTACAACAAGAAGATGCAGCCGCTTCAATAGAAGAAAAGGAAAAAATTGTTGCCAAAAAAGGAATAAAAAATATTTGAAAGGGTGTAGAGCGAAAAAACTAAGAAACAAAGAAAACGACAACACTTACTTGTAAAGTTTAAAAATGGCGTGTGTTTCTGAAAAAGCATAATGTGTACAATATTCTCTTTTCATATTTCTTTGCTTTTCAGTTTGATTTCGAAACAGGCTACTGTGGTGACAATGACTTTTTTATGAGCTGAGATCATTTCGATATTGTTTCTTTTTTGAATTTTTATTTCGTTCAGTCTTGAAAAATAATGTGAAAAAGAGAGGGAACTTTTCCTTCGACAAATTGTGTTTAATGGGCTGTAGTGAAATATTGTGAATGCTTGCAGAATCGTGCCTTATTTTATGACTATCTTTGCTTTCAGTATTTCAAGTGAGTATTTCACGGAGCTTCTCAAGAAGCTTTAGAAAGCTTTTTTTTAAATAAACGCTGTTGATTTTGATTTATTACTTTTATTCTTATTTGTCTGCAAAAAAAATAGTTTCTTTCGCTCTTTGCATGATTCCATACCAAAAATGTATGAGAATAGAAGAAAGCATCAAACTAAAACTAAACCCTAGGTGGACAAAATAATTTGTCAACAGAGATATTTTCTTACCTCAGTTCCAACCTTTGACTTGCACTTTGAAAAAAAAATAATTGTCTTTAAAACTTTATCGATTTCTGATTTAAAAATAATTTCAACTTTCTATATGACTAATGTAAAACATTGTACACCATAAAATAAAATTCCTTAAAATTTAGGATAAAATTATTTATAAACAGATTTAAAGTAGTTATTATTAATGAATCGTATTGTTTGTTATAAAATTGAGGAAAATAGAAATAAAATGTAAGAGTGAATCACCAATCAATTAACAGCCTGAAACCGAATCAGAGAAACTCATGACCAGGCAATTATGCTAGTTCCTGTGCCAAGAAATAAAGGGGTGTTAACAGTTTCAAGATGACACCAAGTATAATTAAGAATTCGGTCTTGCTGTCATACTCGATGAGAGGTAACTCCCATGGCCCTCTATAAAAACTGATCGTAACACTTTCAGACATAAAACTCTCAATTTTGACGATTCAACAATTCTTGAGTTGCATTTCGTTAATTTTGAGAATCATTTCGTCATGAAATCACGCAATTTGTGACTAAACGCGACTTTTTAAACTTTTTTTTTCCTTTTTGGGAAAAAATAGAATGAATTGATTTATTCCTTAATTTCAATAAAATTTACTTCATCGAAGAAATAACGATGGAGGATATTTTTGCTTGGATCATATACCAGGAAACATATATGGCAATACTTTTACTTTCGTTACTTGCAACGATAATAAAAGTAAAATGTACGTACATTTACTTGCTTTTCATTACTTTTTAAATTTAGTACTTTTACTTGTTTTTTCAATCTTGTGACTTGAACCGATTATTATTTCCAACTGGACATTAGACCAACTTGACTTATCTTTGGATAAGCTTGTTTATCTTCCACTCAATCGGTTGTGAAAATCTCATTGAAAAAACTTTTTCAAATTGTCTCGTAAATTGTACTATAAAAAGTAAATAGTATTGTAGAGACAACATTTTACTGTAATATTTAACTCAATTTTCTCATAGTTTTTCTTACCACATTTAATTAAGGAGAAGTTTTATATTTTACAAATTATTTAATACTTACAATGTATCTTAATTATTATTTGCTTACATGTAGCAAAAATAGAAATGCTGAAATTAATATACAATTTCTATTCTTAACTTAAAGTAAAAGTGTTAACTAATTTCAATAAATATCTCAAAATTCAGTTTACATTCAACATCAGTTTATAGCGCTTTTCTCCTCTTTTTGGAAAAAGTTTAAATAACAAGCATCCCATCACAAAAACACTTTCCTGCTGTTGACAAGAATTCTCAATATGCTGTTCAGACTCCTAATTACTATTCCTATTGGTCATCTACGAGACGGCAGGACGTTTTCCAGTATAGAAAAGGTATAATACAAGGGATCTGGGGAGGGAATGCATGCCCCATGATTGGTTCTGAGAATGTCCCTTCACCAACCGAAAGTCAATCTCTCTGTGTGGGCCCTTTTCATGTCCCAATGTCAACCTGCAGGAGAGAGATGAAGATGAAGCGAGGATGTAATTAAATTCCGCACATCCTCTTTTCCCAGCATGCTTTTGTCATTTTGTGATTTTAATCGTTTGCCATGTTTTCGATGAGGGTAGAACAGTTTTAAAGAGACGGTCTTCTTCCAGTGCTCTACAGTTAAAAACGTTTGTATTAAGATTAAAAATTTAAAATAAAATTAATCACCAGTTCTATTGGGATTTTTCACAGGAAAAAACTTTTCGAAAAATATCAAATATGAATGCAAGAAACAACTTAAGATTTTTTTTTTACGTAACATCAACGCATTTGTGCAATTTATTAAGGACCTATTTATATCATAGAATGAAAATAAATATTGTAGATTTCATGAAAAATAGTATTTAAAAACATTAATTGCAAAATAATAGCAAAACTTTTCATGATTATATGAAATAGAAATGAAGATTTAGATTGCTTTAGCTAACGTCAATATTTCATTTGATTAAGCTAAAAATATCAAATTCATGTATACTTTAATTTATTTAAATTTTATTAGATAATATAAAAATCTATAGAATTATTTACGAAACTTATTCAAAACCTTTCCTCTAAAACAGCAAACATGTAAGCATGAATTCACAATCCTATGAAATATTGAACAAAGGGCATGGAGGACGATCAACAAAATAATACATTTGATTAATAAATGATGAAAACTAGAACAAAAGCTAGTCTGTTTTTAATTTTCTAAACAATAGAGTAATGCTTAGAATAACTAAACAACAGTAAATAAAACGACAAAAACAAGCGAATAAGCGAAAACTGATACAGAAAACTATGTAACAATTCATTTCCTATCAATATTATAAATTATTCAATACCTTCCTATACCACGAAACATATCTGAATTTTAAACTTCAAGTTACATTAGCCACAGACTACTAACCTCAAAATATAATTATCCATTTCTCATAAATAAAATAAATTTCACTCACACAATAGGTGCTTATTTGTTATAGAATCGATATTTTCAGATAAACGAACGGAGTAAAAAATGAACTGCTCCCCAAATGTCCATTTCTATCAGTAACGCTTCAAGTAACTTCAATAAACGTGATAAATAATTCAAACTGTGGAATCTGTAACAATAGGTTTACTTACTCCTCCGGGAGTCACAGTTAACAAAGAACCCTGTCACGTCGGGTACTGGAGACAGGGATTGGAAAAAAAATAAAAAAAATAAAAAAAATCTTTTTTGCAAATATTTGTCTCAGATTCTTTTTTTTTCATTTTAAATTATTAAAATTAGTGGTTTTATTTATTCCATTTGAAATTGGAGTTTATAAACCTTATTTACATTATCTAATATACATACTTCTGTTCATTATTTTATGAGTAATTGCTCTGAATGGTACAGATTTTCCATAATAAAATATAGGAGATATAAAAAAATCGCCGCCGGTTAATGTTTTTTGCCTATTTAGAAACATACATAATGTTATTAATTTAGTTTAATGCCTTGAAAGGTGATAGCATAAAAGCTTAAAGGAACTTTAAGAGTCAGTAAAATTACGTTTGATTTACATTTACTGCCGGTTAATATATACAAGTCAAACTTTGTATTTTTAAACAAAAAGAAAATCCTTTTCAACTTTTAAATAATTTGTTTTACCGTCATGTGTTTGGTCTCATTCGATTTATAGTTAAAGTAATACTTAGGAAGCAATACATTATTTGCTTGGCAGAAAATAATTAATTTTCTCTTCCTCTTATACTTCCATTTCCTTCTCCCTTCCTCATAACACTTATAGCTATCATAAAACTTATTATAATTAGCACAAATAATACATATGCACATAACTGCACGCAGGCATAAGAATAGTGGTTATTAGAAATCTAACTACTAAATCTAATTTTTATTGTTTTAAGTTTATGAGCGACTCCTTTAATTTAGAAACATTCTCTAACTTGAAGCCTTTATTTTTTTTTAAAAAAATAAGGATGAATCTTTTTCTTTTTTTTGGTATCTGATTAATTTCCAGAGTTTTGGTGAGGTATCATTCTTCGAATATATTTTAACGATATGCAAAAAGTCCTGAAAATCATCGAATTTGGAATAAAGATAACGTAAACGTTTGTAGTCGTAAAAAGTAGGCACCCTAATCTTGCACACATTAAGTAATAAAATATAATCATTAATATGAGGTGCAATTATGCATTTATTTTTTAATTATTCAGTAATACATCACAGAAAAGTGTAACATTTCAGGTAACATATCAGTTGTTGTTTTTTTTTTCCTTTGATGGGAAAAAATGTCGTGATGAGGAAATGGCGGGTCGAGAGTCTTCACGGGGAGTAAAAATATACGTGCAACGTATTAAAATATAAGCAACATATCAGAAGTATTTATGAACCATAATTGTAAATATATATAGCAGTTAACTAACTAAAAGGAAAAAAATAAGTCTATCATATTCAAGTTTTATACACGAAATATTTTTGAAATATCTCTCTCCAGAAAAAAAATTATGGTGGTAAACACAAGAGGGATAAAATAATCTAGACCAATTTTTTTTAAAAATTTTAGTTCAGACATATACAATATAAAAAGAAAAATTACTAAAAAACTATAGTTTAAAATATCAAATCAGATTATTTCAAATATAAAGTCAAATCAGAATGTAAAACCAGATTATCAGATTAAATCAGACTCAAAATTGGAAGAGGAGTTAAAAAAATATTATCAAAACATGAGAAAGATAAAAAAATAAAAATCTCGACTTTATACTTGATCTTTATTTTATTCGGAAGATAAATTAACTTTAAAAATGTTAAAAAATACTCATTTTCTTGCTGCTGTCGATTATTATTATTAGTTTTATTACTATTATTATTATCAGTATTATTGAAATCTGAGTTAAAAATTATAAAGCTGCAGGTGAAATAAACTGCAGCTCTCGCAGCCGTGATGGAGGATTTTTTTTTCTACTAGAGATTTATAAAACTTATGAAATACAAATCGATATTTATTTTGCAATTAATGTTACTTTAAATATATGCTTTGTTTCTATAAAACAAAAAACAAAAAAAAATGGAGAGAAAAATCGGAAAAAATTTTTTCGTAAAAATAAGAAGGCTCATTTTGAATTCAATGTTATTATTTTCATTTTGAGAGTAAAAAAAATATACATTAAAATAATAATAGACTAAAACAAATTTGATTTTCAAAATTTTTTAAATTATTACTATTTGATTTTTAACAGTTTATAAATTATTGAAAATTATACTGCTTTCAATTGAAGTGTAACGAAACTTTTCTCCAATTTCAAAAGATTATGTTTTAAACAGTTATATCAAACTGAAACTCCCTTTTAAATATTATAAAATAATAAAAAAATTCTAAAAATAAGAAAAAATATTCAGTTTAAACACGTAATAATTTAACACATATTACATTGAAGGGTTTTGATGTCAAATAATTGTTTGCTTTCATTTACAGAAAAATAAATGCATTAGATAATCTCTTACTTTGCTTATAGCATGTTTAGTAAGATTTGTAAGAAACGCTGTTAAGGACATTCTTTATTAAATACACTGTAAGGATTTTTAAGAATAAAATCTAGCAAGACTGACTAAAGCTAGAAAACAGCTAAATAATGAAACTTGCTATGCAATATAAAAAAAAGTCGTCAGTTAATTTTGTATTCAATTTTGATATCAAAATTATTAGAACAATACGAGACAGGATTTGATCTTGGTGGGATTCTAAGTCGTTTCTAGATGTACTTAGGGTGGTTTGATAAATGAATATATTTTTTTAATTGTATCTATTTCCAAGTTAACCAAATCAAAATTTTAATGAAATTATTGGTGAATCTGCTTGTCTTAACCCCGACCTCAAGGTCCTCGACCGCTTTGGCAATTTATTCTTTTAAATTAACAATAAAATATGATTTTATAATATGCGATAAAAATTGATAAATACAGTAATATTCGGTAATTTTATCAAGATAATTTAGAGCATGATATCAGAAACATTTATTCGGTTATATTTCCTCTTCAGTTTTGTATTATTTACTAAATGTGTGGCAATAAAAACAACAATTTTGAATATCAGAATTTTTGGTAAACTGTTACTATATAACTGGAAACCGATACCGCAAAAAAGTCTTAGATACCGTATATTTTGTATTTTATAAACAGAAATATCTAAAATAGTATGATATAAAATAGTAATATAAAATAGTACGGTAATTTTACCAGCATTTCTCTATCCGTACATAAGAATTCACCAATTTATATCTAAATTCAAAAACTTGGAAATTCTTCGACATATTTAAAAAGTAATAATAAAAGTTATATGTGTGAACACAGAGTGATGCCGGCACTTATAAGGTTCTTTTCTTTGCCGGCACTTAAAAGGTTCTTTTCTTTTCTTTTTTTTTTTAGAAAAAAAAAAGAAATACGAACAGCGTCATCAAAAGTAAAATAAAATCAAAGAATTTTGTTTTTCACAAAGGGAAATAGGTATCTTTTAGAAATAATCAGTTACCAGTAATTATTTTTATACGTCTCAAGAGAACGTAATACCTCTCAATTTTTTTTTCATACTTTGCATTCTTGTTTTATTAAGTAATTTTTTCGCCCGTTAAATTTTGACGATTTACTTTATGCAAAATAGCATCTAGACACATTTAAAATGCTAATAATAATTTGTGCATAAATAGAAAATGGGGATATTTCTCTAGTCTTGAGATACATGTAGAAAATAATTTATACATTTTAAACTACGTTTTTTTCATATTTTACATTTTGTTTTTTTTTGGAGGGGAAGACTTTTTCGCCAGATCAAACATAAATTTTTTTTACACACTTCTTTTTAAAATCTTGTTCAATTCCAATGTAATCCCTCATCATTTAAATACTAGTGGAGGAAGCCTTTTTCAGGTTAACGCAAAATTGCATCAAAACACATTTAAAATGCTAATACTAATAGAAATAGAAAATGGAGATATTTCTGAAGTTTCGAGCTGCAAGAAAAATAACTTATATATTTCAAAAGATCTGTCCCTTTCAACCTGCTTTTTTTATATTTTTCATTTCGGTTTTGTGGACTGATTTTTTAAACTGTTTAAAATTAAACGTTTTTCTTTTTGCACATTTCTTTTAAAATCTTGTTCAGTTCCCATGCAATCCATCACTTAAATAAAAGTGGAGGAATTATTTTTCGGTTTAACATAATTTTCATAAAAATTTCAAAAAACTGAAGAAAAATTTCCCACTTAATAGAAAAAATCAAAATAAAGTATTAATGGACACGTAGTGATTACCACATAAATTAGAGCTTTAGTTTCTCTTTGACATTACTTCATAGAAATGCCATGTTTTCATAACTAAAATTGCTTTTCGATTGCAAAAAAGAAACACTTCATTGAATACCAATCATAAATACATTCATTACTTCTTCATATTCATGTATTCAGTGGATGTTCACAGCGGTCGAATTTCAGGGAAACCGTGCAAGTGGAAGGAATGGATCCGAGTACGGGCAATTAGGCACGGCGAGATTTGTTTCTCTGCTGTGATGAGGAGTTGAGGAGTGAAGCTGCTGCAGAATTCTCATGCTTCATTAAATGTATTGAAAACACTTCCCCATACCTTCCTTCTCCTACCACCCAGGACACGTCGCTTTCAGCATATTTATTCCATAATGCCCTTCCCGTTCTGTGAGATTGGTGAGGAAAGGGCCGCTTTGTTTGAAATTTATCAACCAATTCCTCAACTGGACATTTTCTCCTATGAGTCCAGGCAATTACTGTAAATCAGATAACAAGGATTTACAGTACTGTTCATCAGATCGGCAAAAGCATAACTTTGTAATAACATTCCAGAATGTATGGTTCGGGAAATGCGTTAAGTGATGCCAATGGAAATGATTAAAATTGCCAATAATAAATCAAATAAACTAATATCAATAATCATGTTTGGTGATGTGGAGTTTTCAGATTTCCAATGAATAAAGTGCTTTTTGATGTAATAGAGTCATCATTAGTTCTGTAAGTGTGTGAGATAATTTCTTAGCAGAAAAGCGGCTAATTATTCACTTTTACTAAAATAAATATTTGAAAAATATATGCAATAAAGTATTTTAATCAAAAGAATGATTTATTTCAAATATTTATTTTTTGTTCTAATCTATCCAATAGTGATTTTTAAAAAAATCTGCAGCATACGTTTTATGAGAAAACTATTATTCATAGAAATATAGAGATTGGAAGAGCAAATTAAAATTTTTAAAATGAAGTATTTTATCAGCTTTGAAATATATAGTTATAAAAATTAATATAAAATTAAATATATTTTTCGATGTAGAGATAATAAAACATGTTGTATGTATGGAAAATCTGAGAAGCTTATAGAGGTAATATAATCCCACCTCCGCACTATGTATCCCTACCTCCTCATGGAAAAATGTGTCCTCTCAATCACTGATTGAAAGTATAAAATTTTTTGTGGAAATCTGTATTCGCTAAGTAATTAATTCCCTATAACTGGAAAAAACACTTTTGAAGGAATTCATTACGCACTTCAAATAAAAACAGCTATCTCAGTTAAAAAAAAACTGTAAACAACAAAACGAGCAAAAGAAAGATAAGAAAAAAATCGGTGCAAACTCTTTCATGTTTACCTCTTTTTCTAAGAATCAAAGTTATATAGCTAAAATTATATAAAGGCATTTTTGAGGAACAATCACCCCCAATTAAATTAATTTTAAAGGAAGCATTTCAAATTAAATAAAAAAATGTATTAAAAACAACTATACTTTTTTTAATAAAATATATGGATTTAATTATTGATATGAATTTTTTTGTCACAGCAAATTTAATAATTCGACGAAACAAAAATAATTAAAAAAATATATATATCATATTATTTTTAAGCAAAAGTGTCAGCTTTTTTAAAGTTTTTGAATAAACGATACATATTTTGTAAAAATTTCTGACCATCAAACTATTAAGTTAATTATAGTAACTGTTCTCTCATTTAATTTGATTATACTTTTTCTGCCCAAAGAAACAAAAGGATGTTTGTCCCAAATATGTCAATCAAAACAAAATATATAAATTTTTTCAAGTCAATTATATGTCTTAACAATGAAATTTCAAAAGCAGCTTTTTTAATCGAATATATTCCCCAAAAATAAATTGTTGGTTATATACTGCATTATATCAGTATTTAGCATTGACATAGTAAAAGTCGGGAGAAAACAAACCGTTTTTTAAAATATTTCATTTTTTTAAACCATTTTACATTCCATATTAATACAATTTGTAACTAAGTAATCAGAAAAAAAACTTCTGCTCAATCGTTTTTAAGAATTAATTAAATTAAAATAAAGTGTTATTGTCTATTCCCTAACTATAACTAATATTAAACATTATTACACTGAAAAAAAACCTCGGGCCAAATTACCGTATTGAATGGTAATGACATTTCAGAAATAATTAAAAAAATAAAACATAATTCTTTTTAACAAAACAAAACTTTACGGTGTTTAAACCATTTATTTGTTAATTTTTCCTCTCATACTGTAATGGCTTACCGGAACTTCTGGTTTTCAAAATTATTGTTCTTATTACTACACATATAATAAAAAATACAAAACTGAAAAGTATAGTTATAGGAATAAATGGTTTTCATAACCCACTTTAAGGCATCATGATAAAATTATAAAATCTTATCACATATTATAAAACTGCATTTCATTCTTAAGGCTACCTTACAATTAATATTCATTTCAAAAGTCACATTTTTAGAACAAATTTAGTCTGATTGCTATTCTAGGATTACTAACAATATTTGTCAGAAAACATTTTATAAAATTATCTAAATAATAATGTATTTTGAAATGTCTCGTTTATAAAATAATAAAAGCATGAATTACTTTAAGACAATCTCGTTATCTAGTTTTTCTTGAAATAAGTTATATTTAAGAAATCATTAAATGATTACTATTAGGTGATTTTGCTTAAAACTATATTCACACGCCTGCTCCTCATTGTTTACTAACTATTACTGATATGTAATATTTATCATAATGCATTTTTTTTTCAATTTTGTAGTACATGACAAATAAAATACACTAATTATTTTAAGCTATTCAAATTATGCTATTTATTTTTTCGTACAAGGCGAATCTCTTTACTAGTAAAAAGGAATTGAAAATATTTATTCGTAATTTAAGATAGTGTCAAAGGATTTCTTTGAAATAACACTAAAGTTTTAAAGACTAATGTAATATGTTATTCTTAGTTCATTACTATTCTCTCACCTTTCAACAGCTATTTTGAATTCAGTAAGAGATTTTCAAGTGTGAAATATTTTTCATTACAAAGAAAGTACTGAAATGCCAGAGCCTCGAAATTTATGCAAATATTATAGTCTGATTTTTAAATTGCTATATTATGTTAATAAAAGGATGTTTTGTACGGATGCGTATCTCAAAGGCATGCGAGCCATTTATTTACCAGGCATATTACGCATCTCAATTACTGATTTATTTCTGACTGTCTATAAGAAATGAAATACTCTAGTTAACAAACATTTTATTATTTTAGAATTTTATTTACCCCCAAAGCAAAAGAGCAAATCTTTATGAAGGGAAATTAAAGTCTGTTTTTGAAAAATCGTCTTAGTAATGATTTAAAGCAAATGTTAGCTTAAACTTTAAACATTTTCAGCATGTTTTAGTAGTAATATCATTTTATTTTACCTAATGCAATATATATTTTCAAAATACTAAACTAAATTAAATTAAGTGATAGGACAGTCCACAGAGGGCCAAGGCCTATTGTGCTGATCTCAGTTTTCTTGACCTTGGACTCTGGGGTGCAGGAGCAGATATTTCGGTTAGGTGGTCAGGAGAACGAGAAACGCCCTGTGTTTATTTATGAAGCATGGCTTGGCACTAATACTATTGACCCACTCAAAGGATAAAAGGCAGAAAGAAAACGGAAATTTCAAATAAGTTTGTTTTCATGAACTAACTGAAAATAAATTCGAATTCACTAACTAAACGTGGTATAATGCATTTAACTGCAATAAATTTCATACTTCAGAATATCTGAATTACTTATTTTTAAAATGTGCGAATTATTTTAAGCGATATAGAGTGAGGTAATTTATAATTTATGAAATTATATCATTTACTTAATGCAACTTTGGTCTTAACTAGTTAATTTCCTCTTCCATTCTTTTTTCACTAACTATTCATTAATTATATAATAAATTTTGAATTTTTTTTACCATTTAAAGGAAAAAACTAAAACTTTAAAACCTCGAAATTTATCGAAAAAACAGTCTTCATTTTAAATTGATAGATTATGTTCATAAGAGATCAATTCACAAAAAGGCGTAACTCAGGGGAATAAGAGTCATTTATTTAAAAAAAAATATTTCGCATCATACATTACTTATTTATTCCTGTCTCAGTTCCATAAGAGATTAAATATAATATTTAATAAACTATTTCATACTTTAAGAATACTGAACAACCAAAGTAAAGAAGGAAACAATTATGAAGGAAAGCTAAGTTCTGACATTGAAAAATCATTTTAGCTTCCATGGATTTTTTTTTACATTGAAGTAAAAATAAGCAAATTTGATAAATGTTTTTTGTTTTTGTTTTAATGACACCAATAATAATAGTGATAATAATAATAATCATATCTTACGATAAGAAAATTTTCTGTAATCATGGGGAAAAAAACAACTTTTAATAACTTTATGAACTAAATGAAATTGAATGCTATTTTTTGTAACTGGCGTATAATATTCTAAACAATAATAATTTTAATACTTTAATACTAATTTTATATTTCAGAACATTTGAATTATTATAAAGGAAAATATAATAATTATTTAAATCAAATAGCGAAATTCCTTTTATCTTAACGAAATTTATAATTTCAGAATGTAGAAAAGGATTGTCTAGAAGTTTTAAGAAATTGTTAATTTTCAATTTCAATTCTTTGTTTACTGACTATTCCTTCACTTTTTTAAAAGCATTAGAGCGCTTAATATTATTCAGAAATAGTTTTCTTTTGAAGAGAAAACTTGAGCCTCATAATTTAAATGAAAATATAGTCTTTATTTTAAATTGCTATATTATGTTAATGAAGGAACATTTCGTAGAGATGCCTAACAAAGGAGAATAAGAACCATTTATTGAAAATGCATGTAACACATCATAAATTACTTATTTATTTTTAATTGAGTTTCATGAAAGGTGAAGCATAATATTTAATAAATATATTATACTTTAAGAAAACTAAACTACTAAAGTAAAGAAGCAAAGAGTCGTTCTTTCAAAGAAAAGTTCTGACATTGACAAATTTTACTTAGCATACAGAGACTTACATTGAAGTAAATCTAAGCTAAAATAATAAATGAGTATTTTGTTTAAATAATAATAATAATAATTAAAATAGTAAAATAAATAATTTAAAAATAATGATAATTTAATGATGACTTAATAACTTCATATTTATGATTGAATTAAGTGAATGCAATTTTTTATAGTTGAAATAAAACATTTGAAATCAATATTAACTTTAATAATATAATTCAAAGCATCTGAATGATTAAAAATAAAAATATAATGCTGTGTTGTTGTTGACGTATGCCTGTTGAGGCAGAGGGGGTGTGATTGTTCTTGTTTTCCAGTGACGCCATCTATGTCCAAGAATTCGACTTCTGCCACACCATACGTCTCACCCGGTTATAGGGTGGACCCATTCATACATTCATTCATTCATCCATGGATCGTAATTTTGACCTGAATCAGAGAACGATCGATCTGCAATCCTGTACCCCCAGAGGTATTGATATGTATAAAAATATAATGAAAATTTTATAAATTACAGTATTCAACTTATCGTAACGTGATTTCATCGTAACGTGATTTATAATTTAAAGAATCAGCAAAGGGTTTTCTTGACAAAACGTACGTTTAGTTAAATTAAAATTTGTTCTATGACTATTCTTACACTTTTCAAAAGCATTATTGCTTGTAATATTATCTTTAAATGAGAAAGATTATTCTTTTGAGGAGAAAACTAATAACTCAGAGCCTTCAATAGGCCTCAAAATTTAAAGAAAAAAAATGATCCTTATTTTAAATTGATATATTATGTTAATAAAAGAGCATTTCGTAAAGATGCGTAACCCAGGAGAATAAGATCCATTTATTTAAAATACACATAACACATCATAAATTACTTATTTATTCTTGACTGAGTTCCATAAAAGATGGAGCATAATATTTAATAAATATTTTATACTTTAAGAAAACTAAACCACCAACGCAACCGTCATGAAGGAAAGCCATGTTCTGACATTGAAAAATCATCTTACCGTCCAGAGACTTGGTACAGTGAAGTAAAAATAAGCCAAAATGTTAAATGGTCTTCTTGTGGAAGAGAAAATGAAAAACGTGCCGTAAAAGTCAATGCCTAGCACTAAAGGAGTCATGAGACTTTAGTTCTTTCAGATACAAAGTTTTGTCTCGGGGTGTTACAAGGATGATGAAAGAAGAACAAAGCTCCCGATTGGTTATTTGAAAGAAGACTTAGGATGGGATGTTGAAAAATTAGAAGTATTTCCTTTGAAAGAATATCAGTGTTTAGGCTTTCTTTCGGAAACATTTAAGTTAAATCATTGATAAAATTTTGTAAAGAAATTCCGTTACAGTGTGAATTTGATAAAGTTTTTAAATGCGCTTCTATTTTGCGTTCGTTAATTTTCTGGAACATTTCCTACTCTGATGTCAGTTTTAAAAAGATGAATATCAGCTTCCATTAAAATGATACAATATTCTGTTTATAAAGTAGAAAAATGTAATCTTTCTTCATTCATTGAATTAAAGTTTGTTAAAAAAGCAACTTGAATGAAAATCAATGAATGTGTTGATAACTAATTGAGTAAAGTTGTTTGCTCTGACTTTTTTTCCAAACTTGTAAATTGTATTAGTAAATATATGTTTTTTCAATGTTTCAAGTATGCTTCAAGTTACTTGACGTAATTTTAAGGTAAATCACTTGCAATTTGAAATAATGAAAAGTATTAATGTGCTAAAATTAATTCTTTAAAAAATACTAGTTGGAGCCATTCAATGTACACATGAATTTGTTTTAGTTTCTTTTTTCATGAAAATGTTAAAAATTGCATGCAGTTTTTATTTATTTGTATTTTTTTATAGCATGAGCTTTAAATGAGAGTTTCAAGAACAAGAAATTAATAATTATAAAATATTACAAGATATACTAGTAATTTAAGATTAAATATTTTTTCAAGAAATTAATTGAAAAAAATTGAAAACTTAACTGCTAAAAACAGAAACAAAAAGCTTAATATTTTCTTAAAGCAAAAAATAATAACTTACCATATTTTAAAATGTTGTTATATACCGCATGTTACATTTTACAAGTTTTGTATAGCTAAATGCAACTGTCCTGAAATTAATGTCATGTATGTTGCCATATATTTATTTACATTTTTCATACTTCTCAATTAGAATTTATGCCTGTCTTGTTTTTGAGTTGACTGTGCCTCACTTGTGACTGACTTGACTGTGAGGCTTATTTACCAGTAAAAACTGCTTGGAACAGAAATACTTTAAGAAAAAACAATCAGTTATTTCTAATATGCTTTGTTTGTTTGTTAAAGTAGAAGTTTTCAAGAGGAAAGTTTTAATTTTTTTCACTATGTCTTACTTTTTTTGTCGTTACGTGTTGCCATTATTAGTTGTTTTGAAAAATATGAAAAATTTACTGAGTACCTAATTTACTTTAAGAATTATGAAAATTAATAAAAAATATAAAGGAAACGAATGAAAATAATGGTAGGGACGTATTAAATTGAATACTAAATAATTGCAATAATTGACTCAATAAATGAATGGGAAAATAGACAATTTCAGCTCACGAAATAGTACATGTAGTTTAACTTTTTGCCAATAGGTGGAGGTGCAGAATAGGAATAACAGCAATCAGTAAAATGCACATTGTCTGTACACAGCTGTCTGTACACAGCTGTCTGTACAGATTGGTGATACTCCAAAATTATGAACAGCAGCTGTTCTAATGTGCAAACCGTCAAAACAATCCTTCACACGCGCTTAGCTGATTGCGTTGCAAAATACAAACTTGGCAAGTCACAACTTAAAGTTCCTTGCAGTATTTGCATGCATGCTGCTCCGTCTATTTGTAAGAAACTAACGAAATGGGCAATTTTAGGGAATATATTTTCTAGTTTCACAAGTGCATGCTGCAAATCATAAATTTTTATCGCGTTCAGTTTCCTTTTTTAGTGATTTTAAAAATCTATCCCTCATTTTTAGGGTCCCTGGTATTTATTCTGTTAGATTATATTGCTTAGGTTTTTAAAGTAAATAGTTACTGTTTCAGATCATTTAGCCTCCTAAATGTTTTTTTCCTTTAAAATGCCATGCCAGTTGCACAAATGATAGCAGATTGACTAAGTTCGTAGTTACGATAGTAATCATAAGATTTCTTTTTCAAAAATTTAAGTTTATATAGCATTAGTAACTCAAATATAAATAGGAATTATTCTTCTCTGCGTTATATAAAGATAATATAGATAAAGATGAAGGACTAAGTTGAGACAACTTCCCTCATATTTAAATAAAAAAAATTATCATTCAAAATTAATCAATAATAAAAAACTGTTTAGAAGCATGTAAATAGTTTTAAAAAAGTCTATGTATTAAATTATGTTTTATAAGCAAACTTAAAAATTTTACATTTTAATCTCTTTTAATTCATTTTTTTAAATAACTTATTGTCATCTCATTTGTTTCGTAAGCAAACATTTTTCTTATTAAATGACTTTTACATACATAATATGATAATTTAATCACATTATAAAAAAAGAACAGCAGCATAAAGCGATTTTGTAAAGAATAATATAGCTCTTTAGAATGGGATACTCAAGTCAACTACTTTAAATAAATAAAAATAGTTAAATCGTTTTTCAAGTAAATGTTTTTAGAGTACGAAGATCAAAATGACTTAGAGCATGATTCAATTAGATCAAGCGACTTTTTTTTAACTTAAATCTTTTTCTTTCGTTTTTTTGAAGAATATATACTTGACTTTTATGACATAAATTAAATTATCCACCAGAGAATTTTTCAAAATGCTAAAGTCATTTAATGAAATTTATTGTATCACATTGTATTATATTGCAAGTTGTTGCATCGTAACATTATGTTAAAATATTATAGAAATACTACGGGTTTTTAGGATATTCATGAATTAACTACTTAAAATTATTAATTGTGTGGAGAAAAAAATATCAACGTATTTTATGTACATGCGACGTAATAAATTTTTAAACTACCAGGTCCTGAACAGAAAATGTTTAAAAATATTTGACAGTTTGATATTTAATTTTTTATGATGTGTGAATAATGCCCTGAAAATAGTGAAAAAATATGTTTTTATCGTTAATTAGACGGGAGAAAAGATACTTCCTCGTTTTGCTGTTTCGAACTGGTATTGGTGCTAAGACTTTGAAGCTTATTTATGCGTGATCAATTTCTCATGCTTTTCGCTTTTCTACTTTAAAATAACTCAAAGCATCTCAAATTGTCTAAAACTTTAAAACGTCTTTTATTCATCAAAGATTGCAGTGGAAGGAAATAATTAATAAAATTAGTAAAGCTTTCAAGATTTTTTCGAAAAAACTGAACAACTACCGTAAAAAACCGTAAAAAAAACTGAAGTATGATACTCATGTCAATTTTTTTTTTGATATGAGATATATCATAATTAATAAAACATAAATTGTTTACTTTTTTTTACAAAAAAAAATTTCAGAATATTTTTGATTTTCTTTTATTGCATATCATACAAAATATTAAATATATCAAATGAATTAAGAAGTATAAAATAATTGTACAAATACTTGTCATGGGTCACTGAAATTCATACATTATAAATACTTAGTTTGACAGCACTCATATGATCAATAAACAATCAGTTTTTATGCACTTTAAGACTAGTTTTTACCTATTGAGCTTTCAACTATTATCAATAGATTATGAAGAAGTCATAATTTTAAATTTAACCTTCAATTCCTACAATCAACGCAATTTTTTATTTTATTTTTAAACTACTCAAAATCCACAAGGATTTCTTGAATCATTATGGCTGAAACATACTATTCTTTTGTTACTTTAAAAAAAAGTCAGAGAATAATAGGCCAATTTGTAAACAGCTGTTGCTATTTGTACAGTTTTGTGAATATTGCACGCTATATGTAGTCAACTTGGTATGAAAGAAACAATTTCAAACATTAGATATATTCCCATTAAGAAGATTAGATATCTAAACATAAAGAAATTAGCTAAATCTAAACTATCGGAGATTATCTATCTTAAAACACATTCAGCAAAGCAGATTTCAGTGTTATTGTATCCATTGCCCATTGTTAGAGTGGGGTCCATTTTATTCCAGAAAAGCTTTCATTTTCTGTTCGCTTTCAACGCACGCTTAAGGTAGACACGAAAGTATACTTGCGTCATTAACACAGCTTAGAATGAGAAAAAGCGCTCTAGTTAATTGAATGTAAGAGAAAAAGGAGGGTTTAAAAAATCGTATAACTTGTGGTTTCGGTTTTATTTTTGACCTTGATGGTTTTTTGGAGTTGGTAGATTGCATATAACTGTAGCAAGGGAGGAGTGTCTGCAATGGTAGTAACATAGTTGCTGACGCCCTGCATAATAGCTTGTTTTCAACACAATAAGGAGGCTTGAAATAACGTAGAAAGGATTTGTTTGCTGGATAGATGATGCTGGTGAGTTTTTGAAAATGCGCTTATGAAAATGAGTTCTGATAAACCCGACGAAAGATAATGAGGGAACACATTATGCAATGTTAGAATGTCATGAGTGTTCGTTGTCTTCTCAAGGGAAAAGGGGAAATTTTCGGAATAATTGCAAAATTTAATGTTTTTTTTTTTTTACTTTTATGATAAAAAATCATCAACAAATTGTTTTTAGGTAATATTTTAGATTTAATAAACTGTATAAAACTACCAGAATGTGGTAATCCTTTGTGGGTTTCTGTCTCTACAAAAACACTTAAAAACACGGCAGTTTTTACCCAAGTGATGATTTGGTTATGATTTTGGTAAAAATAACAATAATTCTTTTTTTTACAATATACGTTAAAAGTTTGTAAATGTGGTAAAATTTGGTAATTTTATCATGATGCTCCACGATAGGAAAACCATTTATTCGGTTAAATTTACTGTTCAGCTTTGTATTTTTACTAAAATTGTGGTTATAAGATCTATAATTTTGAAAACCAGAAAATTTCCGGTAAATTAATACCGAATAAACAGTAATCATTACAGAAAAAAAAAGATTTAACTACAGTAAATTTGTATTTTATTACCAGAATTACGTTTTTATGAACTCTTTTTTTACCAGAAATGCTTTTACGATACAATGCGGTATTTTATCCACATTTTTTGTTCCGTGTACATAAAACATTTTTTAACAACATTTTTTAATCCCTAATACTCATTAGTTTAATATTCTTAATGCTGGGCTCCAAACCTCGAAAAGAATTTGAATAAACGTGTGCGTAAGTAAAAAAATAAAGTATTTTCACTAGAATTGAAGATGAAACGGGAGCGGGTTCTGTAATTTAAAATATTTTCCGGATTTATAGTTCACGTTTTGTGTCAAAACTATATTTTTTATTTCTTTTCACTTCTCTTGTTTTTTACTTTTAATTGAATTATTAATTTTTTAAATTTCTACGCGTAGCGTTAGAATCGATAGTTCAATAAGTTTTGTATGGATAACCTAATTAAGAGTGCGTCTTTGTAACAAAACATCGGTTTTTTGATTAAACAACCATCTAACCATTTTAGTCTTTCACTAGCAAAAATCTCAAATAATATCAACTTTGGGATCTAAAAATGAATTCTGATTACTTTCTTACACGCATACATGGCCTGCACATAAGTGGTAAGTGGTCATGCAGTGTTTACGCAGTCAACAATGTAGGTTGAAACTTCAAAATATATAGGTAACAAATTACCGCACGTGTGTCAATATGGTTTCTTTTTAAAAAATATCGTATCAAGTATAATTTCAAAATTAATTTTAATTAAAAAGAATAATAATGTCTAAAATGTGAGTTAAAGAAAGATTTATTACAGCAATAATTAAATTGAAGCGATTAACCTTTTACGATTTTCTTACAACCCGATTAAAAAATATATACTTAAATTTGCTTAGTATCATTTGTTGGAAATGTTTTAACAGATGTTATAAAAGGAAACTAAAACTAATTAAATTGTATTTTATTTTTAGTAATTAAAAACGAATGAAGAGAGGGAAAAATATCCTCACGAATTATTTATTATGGTTTTCTTCCAAAGAATGTTGGGAATCAAGAGACAAAAGAAAACAAGTAACTGTCATGCAGAGATAGTTTATGTTGCGTGCTCTATGAATAATCAAAAGACGAAAAGCGAATAATCATTCTTGAAATGGCTTCTTTCAAATTAATGTAATAAAAGAAAATGACTATTGTTTTCCAGAAAGATTCTCCGTTCCAGTCACTTATTATGTTGGCCCAATTATAGAAGAAATGGAAGTGTAACGCATAAAACTCTTTATATTTGTGCTTTTCAAGTTGATATGGGTTAAAGATCAAAAGAAAGTTTTCTTTTATTGCACCTATATCATATATAGTAAAATGTTCTTTAACTATAGACGAGCTTATAAAATAAAACATGATTTCATTATAGGGTGATTGTGTAGCTCTGTACCGCACGTGACAGACGATATTAATGCAGAAAAAAATGTTAGAAAAATATAATATCTTAGTTTGAAATGTGAATACATAAAAGTAATTTTATTGATATTCATGAAAAAATGACTTTGTAAAATCATGATTTACAATCATGTCTTTGGCATGGAATTGAGCCATAGAGTGCCATATATAGTTAAAATTTAGTTATCTAAAAATTTTAGTGTATTAAACATAGCATTAATAAAGTTTTGAATAACCCTAGGGTTTTTTTTTAGCTAAAAAGTTGTAAAATGATTAGTACGATAAAATTATGATTATAAATAGTAATAATACAGCTTATTTTATTTCTTCTTGTGAGCAGTTTTCCTTTAAATACAAAGGAACACACACACATATATATATATATATATATATATANGATATATATAATATACTCAGAATTCTGGTACTTTATACCGTAATTTGATTTGGAATTTCTTACAGTGCATTTCAGTACACCAGCATAATGTAAGATAACACTTTAATTGTTAATGATTTAAAAATGTAGCGTAATTTTTTATCTTCTGAAGTTTCATAAAACAAATATATATACAAATATATATATAAGTATGAAATCAAGTTTCAATGAAATGTAACATATGCTGTGTGTGCATAAAAAGATTAAATAAGTTGCTTTCTACATTATGTTTAGAAATAGGTTTTTACTTATGCAACGAAGAAATCTTTGCTATTCGAATGTTTCGGATATTTTTATCTACATAAATATATTTAATCTACAAATAATGTTTAAAAATAAATATTTTTCTTGACATACAGTTTTTAACCAATCTAGTAACAGTTTCCGTCTAGTAATAGTTGAACTCCAAATAACTACGAGTAATGGTAATCAAAATATAAACGTAAGCTCTCTATCTCTTTGGAAATGCTAAATATAACTCCCAATTCTAAAATTCATTATATAGTAAAGGTTATTAAAATAGGTTGAGCAAAACTTCATGATGAATGGTCTTTTTTCAGTCTCATCAAACTAAACATAGGATCTATAAATATCCAGGAGCATGAGACTTTTAACTAAATTGGATGCCTTCGTTATTTTTTTTCTACAGTTAAACAAATCAAAGCTTGTAAATAAATTATTTTGAATGGAAGATTCGGTGAGGTTACTGTGGTTCATTTCCGACTAAAATCTTTGCTGTATTTGTTTGAACAATATTATTTTAATAAAATCATTGCTTTGTCATGGCATTATTAACAAATGTAGTTTTAATTTTATATGTTAATGTTTTTAAAGTAATTTTTGATAAAAAGTATTTTTTATAGCACAATAGTTATTATTTATAATGATTCGTGTTAGTTGTTTTAGGTTGAAAAAGAATTGATTCTAAGTACGATAAAAGAAATTTCGGATCAAATTACGGTACAAATTACAGGCATTTTAGGTGCATTACATGTAAAATCCTTTTAAATGTGAAATCCATTTTTAAAGTAAAATATTATGCCGTAATTCTTAAATTAATTTTTAATTAATTCGAGGGATGCAGTTATCTCACACTAATTATTACTGTAGAAATTACGATAATAATTAGTGAAATAAAAATTATGTATATTTGTCTCGTGACGTGTATCGGTAATAATGGTTTCCAAGGTAGAAAGTAATTTTTTTATAATGTACATAATTTGAACGAATGTATTATTTTACATATTTTTACAATTTAATTTAAAATTATATTTGCTAGGTGATTGCAAACCGTTTTTTTAAAACACGTGGATTAGGAAATTAATCAATATGTTTGCAAAAAAAATTCTTCAAGTTTATATCTGTGTCTGAAATATCTCTGCATTAAATGCGAATATATAAAATAAATAAAATATAAAATAAAAATGTCTCTTTGATGTGGTTGCCTATCTTTTGTCAGAAATTGCCTGTTGGCTTCATTAGGCTAATAAAAGTATTTTGTGATGTATAAATTCCTTTCATTACTCGAGGAAACCTGGATACAAATTAGCCTGATTTTGATGGTATAGTTACTGATATTACTAGAGCATAAATAATAATGAGTGATCCCTAATACGTAAGCATTTATGGTTTAATGTAAGAAGAATTCCAGAAGAATATATTAAGTGTGATGAATTTGGTAAACCATGCACTGGAATTTTTTTATAATATTTGTGATTAGATATTCTTATTTTATATATTCTTATTTTATATATTCCCTAAATTCAACACATTTTGAAGTTTTCTACTAATTTGAAAACTTTACAATTGTTCTAAGAATTATTTAGAAGTTTATATTGCATCGGAATTTTATAAAAAAAAAAATGGTTAGGAATTTAATGTAAATAAATAAAATTTTCTCATAAGTTAACGGAAGGTAAACCATTCAGATAAGTCAATTTCTTTATTTTTTTAAAATTTGTTTTCAAACTCATTCATTAAAAAATATTCGACGTTTTTCATCACCTTATGCCAGAAAATGGCTTAGAAAGTTTTTGTTTACACTTATGAATTTTAAATATATTTTGTTTATCGAATTTTGACAAGGATATAGAAAATAAGAATTAAATAAAAAAAATTTACATACTAATTAACATTTAATCTTCTTTGTTTGAAGTTAAATTTTCAGAAAGTATTACAGAAAAACCGATTTAAGTAGTAAATTAGATAATTATGCTCTTAAGAATTATTTAGAATAGTTTTTAAAGCATCGGAATTTCATAAATCAAAATATTGGTTATAAATTTAGTACAAATAAATAAAATTTTCTCATATGCCAAAGGAAGGCAAACCATTCAGACAAGTCAATTTCTCTTTTATTTTTCATTCTCTCGAAACTGTTTTTGAACTTCTTTCTCAAACTTACGTATTAAAAAAAATATTGGATTCTTTCCATCACCTTATGCCAGAAAATGGTTTAGGAAGTTTTCGTATACGCTTATGATTTTTGAATACATCTTGTTTATCAAATTGTTTTGACAAGGTTACATAAGATGATATGAATAGAATTTATGCGTTTTTTATTTAACAATGAATATTTAACTTTTTTTATTTTAAGGCCAAATTTTGCTAAGTATAATCGAAAAATTAATTTATGTAGTAAATTTAAAAGTTACGTTGTCTTCAGTATCAGTTTATTTTTCCTACTTTTCTGTTACTACAAATTATATGCTTTATTTTGATTTTTTTTTTACAGATTTCAAACGATTTACTATCAGTAAATAGATATATTTTCCAATAAAGTTCAGGGTGTAAAAAAAAAGCAATTTTAGTGCTTAAATTTAAAAAATAATAATAATTCAAGATAACAGTAGAAGGATGAAAAGATTGAAAGTTGTTATATTTTATTTAATTTTATAACCGTTGTTGAGCAACTGACCCAATTGTTGGGTTTACGACAACCAATGTTCAACGCCATAGCTTTGTAATTTTGAATCCTATCCAGAAGACGCATGGTAGTATTGGAAATCTCCAGAACTCCTGATAGTATTGAGAGAAATTTGCCTTCATGAAGGAACTCCCCCGCATTTGCGTTACATGGAGAGGAAGACCACGGCTACCTCCCACGGTTAGCCTGAGGGCAAGGAAACTCTAATCCATGATCAGTCTACCACTGGGGATTTTTCACGTCAGCACTGTGGTCGGTGCATGCCGGATACGGAATTCGTATCGACTAGTCCTGGGATTCAAACCCGGCTCACCTCATTTGAAAGCAAACGCTCTATTCCTTGAGCTATCGCGGCTCAGGTTATATTAATCAAATATGAGATTAATGAATGTATATGTTGCATACAATAATTATTTACTATCTAATAAAAATACAGCCTCACCCCACCGTATACAAGCACCTAGCACCATTTTTAGGGCTCTATCTTTTAACAGCCATGGTAATTATGCCACGTAATTTTGACTCCGGTAAGACAATGTGGACAGCGCTTGAGCTGTTATCTTTCTTACCGAACTTTCACACCACTATCAAGAAGACTTTAAGCCACAACAGATTTAATGCACCTTGTTCTATATGAACGTCAGTTATTTTGTCTGCCTTCAGGATCGAACTCACTACCTCCAGCTCTCCCAGCAGCGGTGTGAACGACGCCTTAACTGACTGCTCCACCGGAGAATATGAATACCTTAGTTACATTTTTGTAGTGAAGCAGTAAAGCATTAAGTAAGTAAAACATTCCTGCAACTGCTCCTTGTGGGCCAGGGGTTTATGTAGTTTAAGGCTCGACAATTTTGTGACCAACGGCATGATTGAGGCAATGTTAGCCGTCTTTATTTCAAAGACAAGCTAGTATCCATCTATCTGAAGCTGGTTAGGCTTAAAGTCAACGCTCGTGATCGAACCCTAGTTCTTCAGGACGACATTTAAATTCCTTAGTGTAGATGTGTATTGTTGTAAGATTTGAGTATGTAAGACAGTTCGGTGTAGATTTGTAATGTTAAAATTACTTTATTATTGTTTTTATGTTTTAAATGAACTAAAATATTATCACTAGTTCGATTTTCTATTTTGATTAACCTTATTTTTAGGCAAACAAACTCTATCAAACTCTGTAAACCATTGTATGAAACAGCAACTGTGTAAAAAAGTGTTATGCTTTAATTATTGTAAATACTGTCTTCCAAAAATGGCAATATGAAATAATAGTCCCTGCAAAAAATACTTCAAACAATTTCCAACAGTATGAAATAAATGAATTCTACATTTTAAATCAAAAGTTTTAACATGTTAAATAGCCTTAATTGCATTTGTTCCAAAAGACGATAGAAAATTTTCACCCCCTTCTATACCTAAGCCCGATATTCGTTTGCAAGTAATTAGTCGGAGTCTAATTTTTACCAAAAGCATCTGGTTACTCAACATTAACGAGATTTGATTTTCCCTTTAGAAATAAAAGAGTAGCTTTTACCATGTGAATTCCAATTCGTCTGATTGCGGTAATTTGTTAATCAGTGAGTCAAACTAGATACAGTGTCGAGAATTAGTATTCTGATCCTATCTTTGCTTTTTAACCTCTGTGGCATTACAGGGTAATTCGTTACTGAGGGTGATGTCGTTACATTTTCATGCTGAGCAGTTACCCTAATGCGCCCACTAGTACGTGCTAATGCGACGCAGAGGGCGAACAAAACTTTTTGAAATAAACTACTCTTAAAGAGTTTTACCTTACAACTAATCAATAAAACTATTGTGTTAAATAAGGGTTACTGAAATGGTTAGTTAAACCAATGATTAAATTTTAAAATGCTGTTAGGTAATGATAATAGTAAGGGAAATGAAGTAATTATGATGGATGGAGTTAAGCATTACCATTATTATAATTGCTGGGAACGGAAATTGGTTGTATAATCAAATTTTATTCTACGTAAATACCCGTTTTTAGTCAATAAATTATTATTTTTGTAAATTTCTATTTTTTCTATGTAATATTACAGTTTAAATTTTAATTTTGAGAACGATTAGTCAAAAACTTTTTTTTAATACTTTTTGTCAATGTTAATGAATCAGACTTCAAACACTTTTAATAAAATTTTGTTTTTTAATGGTTTTTTTTTTGCCATTTCATACAAATTTTGATGCACATTTTTAGGATATAGGAAATAGAATCAATTATTTGCTTCAAATAAATAAAACACAGAGTGAAAAAAAGAAAAGTTAAAAATTTTTTTTATTCATGTTTAGCTTTAAATTTTATTTTTTATTTTATTCTGACTCTCAATGTTGAAATTTGCAGCCTAGTAATTTTGATTCCTACCCAAAAGACAAGTGGCCTCCTGGATCAAGCATTGGGACAAACTAGCTTTCCCGGAAACTTTTTGTTGTTTTGCCCCAAAGTTAGCCCAACTGTAAGTATTGGCAGATCATGGGAATTTTAACCCATGATCCGTCTACCATTTTTATGTCAGTACTATGATCTGTGCGATCCGGGAGCAAAATTCGTATCAATCAAGCCACAGCAGGAAATAATGTAATAATTAAATGTCCAGATCAATGGTTACGGTTAGTTCGTAAAAGAAAGCAAACGAGAAGTTTTTGTAGCTAAAAATGTATTAAAGAAGCACTTTTTCAACATTATAATCAAAACTCTTCATGTATGAAATTTCTAAAAAATAGATAGCGTGTTTGAGAGAAATTAACATTATACTGTGTAATCCTATTTTGAACCATTTGGTAAAAAAAAATCTATTTTTTCCATTCCTTCTTTTTTTGTTTTACTTCTTTATCAAAAAATCCTTGGCTAAATTAAAAAATATACTGATAAATCTAGTTTTTGAAGTATTATAACTATTTACATTACTTCAAAAAACTTTCTAGTATAAAGATACTTAGTCAGATATAATATTCAACAAAAATTGATTGACAAGTTTTAAAATGTTTTCACTTCAATAATTCCAAAAAAGTTGATCTAAAACTTGAATTTACCGAATAGTTTATTATCATTTAACTAATTTGAGATACTGTAATTAATTAAATATATATTATTTTGCCCATATCAAATTTAAGGTTGTATTTTATTTGTGAAAAAACACCTTTTGATTTGAGTAATTATCGTTTAAATTAAAGCTAACAATTTGGCTTGATAATGCGTACAAAAAAGCTTAAATTTTTATTTATTTTTATGTCAAAAAATCAATTTTGAACTATTTTAATTTTAATTATAACAAGAGTGTGGTCAATTTTTGTGTAACATGCAATTGAAATTTTAAGTCCTATTTTGTTTTTGAAGAAGAAACTACAAATTAGACCTTTTATCGCTTAAAATATAAAACTAAGTAAACAAACAGAATAATTTAAACTGGGAAATTTTGAAATGAATCTTAAGAGCAACCCTTAATTATTATGTAAAAAATGAATTTGGGAAAGTAATAAGATATTTAAATTTCATTGCAGTGATCATCACCCTTTCAGAATAGAAAGAAAAGCATCTTAGCAAGAATGGATCTTGACAAAAGAAGATAAATGTTGTACAATGAGGAAATGCTTTCTGTGCCCAAAGGAATAGTGGTTGTGAAGGTCTGTTAAAAATTCGCTCAAGCGCGAATCCCCAGTACGCTGTTTTGTTCGCATAACATCTGAAGACTTAATAAAGGGGTGGGGGAAATTAATGAGTATTTACACTGACTCCTTATCTCCATTTATCGCTAATAATAATATTCTCTTATTAAGAAACGAAGAAATCGAATCTTTTTAACAATGGGATTCTGAAAAAGAATACTCTAGTATTTGGCTTAAATGTTGAGTTGTTTACAATGGGATATTTTGGATTATTATGAATTTTTAAATTTCTCTTTTAATTTCTTGTTTTCATTTATTAATTGAGTTATTCAAGCTCGATAATTAAGTAAGCTTATTGTGTGAAAACTTTTTGTTTTTAAATGAAGGCAGTTTTCATCATATGTTTAAAGTGCCAGTACATTTTGTTGATATTTTTTTTTAGTTTTCTACATTTCTCGGAATCTTACACAAGTTTTCAGGTTTCGTAAATTTCAGAAATTTTTGAGTAGAAAGGATGAATTTTATTCAATTAAAAACTTAAATTTGTTCTATTTTATGCAACCTACTTTAAAGCTAAAATTTTGTATTATAAATAATCGGCATTCAAGCAATAAATTATTTAAAAAAGCAATGTTTTAGAATGAAATAAATGAGAAAAATAAATCTTTAATCTAAACCTTCATATATTCATTTTATTATCCATATGTCTTCCTGAGTTAAAAATTCATCAAATCTCAACTGGTAATATTTTCTTTTTTTCTTATTTTCAATAAAATTAACTATAATATATCATTATTATGGTAAATTCAGAAGTTATTCAAATGAAAATA
This sequence comes from Parasteatoda tepidariorum, assembly GCF_043381705.1. NCBI lineage: Eukaryota > Metazoa > Arthropoda > Arachnida > Araneae > Theridiidae > Parasteatoda > Parasteatoda tepidariorum. The sequence goes on from NC_092208.1 coordinate 20,270,852, forward strand.
TGATTCATATGAAAAATTAAATTAGTGGAAAAAAGGTAATACATTAATCATGATGTATGAAAATTCAAAAAAATCTATGAATACTAAAAAAGGTATATTTTATTTACTTTTGTTATTTGTTGTGTTTCTTCATATCAAAATGGTTATGCAGATTTATTCCTTATTTACCGAAAGTTTAATGTCATTAATAATTAAAATTTCCTCCCTTTTCCACAGTAAAACTGATTTTTTTTTATCTAACTCTTAGAAATCATTATGTATAGATTGCAATGTAAAAACCAATTAATTTTTGTCGGTAAAAAAAATCAAATCGTAATTATAAAGTAGAAATATTTCTGAAAGAAAGCACATAGTATACGGTATGAATAATTTATATAAATAAATAAACAATAAAATTACATATCTAGAAGAAAAAAAAATTAAGATTTATAAGTTTATCTAAATTATAATTGATTATATTTTTAGATATCATAGAAAATGATATCAGAAAAAATTAGGCAACGAAATGAAAAATATTTTTTATGTAATATTATATGCAGTGATTTTCCAGTATATGGATGGGACATTTATTAGTAGGCTGCCACTGCAAACATTTAATTGCTGATGTAATTTAATAAGAATTTTACACAAAAAATGTCTACTTAATTTTTAATTAGCCCACTCTCAGAAGGGAAACTCACACTTTTAACGATTTAGAAATCCATGAGCAACGTTTCGTTAATTTGAAAATAATTTCGCCCCGAAATCGCGTGATTTGGAAGAATACACGAGCTGTTAAATTTATAACGAAAACTTTTCCTCGCCTTAACATCTCATGGCAGTGCATTGTGGGAGATAGTTAACCAGAATTAAAAAACTAGGATGAAAACCAGACGATCGGAAATAAAACGAAGAAAAAAGCCGACCACGCTGTATGGTGGTCGAGAAATATTCCTCGAGCCAGGAAGATCCCAGGCCCGAATCCCATTTTAATCGTCGATGTTATTTATCTCTCTCTTGTGTTGTTAAGGCGACATTGATCTATCTCTATGGTGCCCACAATGAAGTGATAATTGGAAAGGCTAGATAAATTAGGCACTATTTATCTAACCTTTATTACTAACCTTACTTACCTATTTATCTAACCATTCTATTTTCTGACGAAATACTTTCAAATTTTGAGGAAAATTGTTTCTTAGAAGAAGTGACGATAGTTATTTCGTCACTTAGATGAAACATTCGCTCGAAGCATACAACAGGAATATGTTTCATCAAAAATAACGAAAGTTTTGTGATAATTGAGTATCCATTTTTTACAGTACATCTTCAAATTCTATAGTAAAAAAATTAATTATTATCGATAATAAAATATAAATTTAATAGTCATTTTCCTCTATATTTCTTCACCGATGGATTCAAATCCTCAATTAAATCAAAATTTTTATCTTTATCGTTTCATGATTTCGTGAAAAATAATTATTATATATCTAAAAGGGAATTTTGTAAATAATCACTTTCAATCTTATATCAAAAGTTTCAGCAAAAGAATCTATAAAAGATTTAATGAAAATCTTCAATTTTTACTTCAAATAGAGAAACTTTGAAACAAAAGTTTCTAAAGTTTCAAAATAAGAACTTCCTACCCAGTTCCATCCGATTCTAAAATTTAATTTTGACATCCATTAAAGTTTGATGGAAGTTCATTCCCAACGGAAGTACTTCTTAATGTGTTCCAATATCCGAGAACAAAAGATTCGAATAAGATTTAAATTTCCATCTAGCATGGTTGAGAACGATTATCGTGACCTGCCCGCAACTTAAAAAGCAAGTGAATATTGTCACGTGACACAAATGTAACTCTCTAATTGGTCGGTATTCTCATAGTCTGGATTTTACATGCATTTGAAGAATTTCATAACTCGCTTAAGAGCGTGCACAGAAGCGGAACGTAAAACATGCGCCTCTAATGACATTTGGAGCATGCTGAGGAAAGGTGAATTGTTTCCAGTTTCAAATTTAACATTTCCTTGAGCCAAAATATGTAACTAAAGTGATAAATGACGTAAAATTTACTTAACCACGTTAACACTAATATTTACACCCCATATTGCTTTAAACTGAGGTTTTGACTTTTAATACATTCAAAGGTTTATGCTAATTTTCATTTTAGTAGCATAATTTATTCATGTGCGTATAACTAATAAAGTGGATTATCCTTACAATTGCATTCTAATGTTTTGCAACTTCAGATATATCTGTTAAAGGTAGAGGTGAATTTCAACTTTTGTTTGATTATTAACTATGTTCACAAACTGATAGAGTATATTCTGTGCTATGTAGACTAAAGCAAAAAATAAGGTGAATAGCGCACTTTAATTTATGTGTACTCTCTATTTTGCTTTATCTACGTTATTTTTTTCGCTTTATATACTATATGGTACAGTAAAATAAACTATTACAAGAAACTGAAGCTTTTATATACAGTGTGCAAAACAAAAACAGACCACCCAAAGCAACTTTTGATCTAATGATCGGATCTTCACGTTTTAGAACTCATTCTTAAGAGTTCCAGGGGGTGACCACAAATATGTTAATTCATAAGTGCAGACGTTATTTTGAGTTACAAAATCAGACACAAAAATCTACCATCTCTGAAGAAACATACCTTTTTTCACGGATTCATATTTCTGAACCCCAAAATATAGGGCGTAGCCGCGATCTCAAAAGATGGTCCCCATAGTTTGGTTAGGAGAGCACTCCAGTTTGGATTCCTTAATATTAATTTTTCTTTTTGCGTATTTCGCTACGCCTCGAGAAATTTTTAAGCGAATTGAAAATTTTTATGAACAATTATAAAATTTGCTTATTCAAGATTTTTTATATTTATTTTGAATTGTTAGGTACAAAATTTTGGCATCATTTTGAAGAATGTAATTTTATATGACAAATTACAAAATTTGGCCTCAGTCAGTTGAATAGTTCATAAATGAAATTTTAAGTATCTGACTTTTTTGAAATTCAGTTGTCTGTAAGAACATTTCAATTCGCTTCAAAAGAGCTCGAGATATAGCGAAATTCGCAAAATGTAAAATTAATATTTAGGGGTCCAAACTTCGGATCGCTCTCCTGACCAAACTATGGGGACCATATTTCCCAGAGTGTGGTTATCTCCTTTACCTTGGGGTTAGAAATCCGAATCCGTCGAAAAAAAGGCATATTTTATTTAGAGAAAATACGTTTTTGTCTCTGATTTGAAATTTAGTCTCTTTTTGGCGCATTGTATTGTTATTCAATTTGCTGATACAATTCCTTTTCTTGACGAGTATATAGTGGTGTAGTGAAATGTTTATAGCTTTCACTTAAATTTTTAGTTACTAAAAATTTACTCAAAGTAAAAATAATAGATAGCTATATAATTGCAAATGCACTGTGAAACTTTCAGAAGATTTGCGTGAATAGTTTAAGATGCCTTTAAAATATTTTCTAACTAGCTATTTGAAAATGATCGTTACAGAGATCATTTGTAAAGATCAAAAAAAGAAATAGTCGAGCTTGATTTTTCCCTTCAAAGTGACTGTGACGACTAGCTGAGAACAATTAAATGTAATTTTGACAAGTTCTCTATTGCATTTCTTTTCTTGACTGTATGAATAAATAGTGGTGCAGTAAAATTACTTTCCCATAAAATTTTACTTAAAATTTTTTAAAAACGATCAATAATAATAGTATGAAGTAAAGATTGGTTGCATAATTTCCAATGCACTGTTAAACCGTTAGTCTGAGAAAAAAAAACTCAAAAATATTTCAAACTATTCTTCTCTTTTAAAGTAACTTTACAAGATTACCGTAAATACCTTAAGATACCTTCAGAGAATATTTTCTAACTAGCTGTTTGAAAAAGAGTCCTCTAGCAAACAAAATCATCAAATCAACTTTTTTCCTTGAAGATACTTTGAGGATGTTGAAGATGAACTGAGAACACTTAAAAGTAATATTGACATGCTCTCTGTTACAATTCCTTTCCTTGACAGTTTCAGTAATTGGTGGTGACGACAATATTTATCGCTTTCAGAATTGCCAGTTAATATATTTAAAAAAAAAACTATAATAATAGTTTGAAGTAAAGATCAATTATATACTGGCAATACATTGTAAAATTTTCAATCTTAATAACAATGATCAAGTTATTTAAAATACTTTCAAACTATCATTCTCTTTCGCAAGGTAGCTTTACGAAATCATTTCAAACTATTATTGTCTTTTTCAATGTAACTTTACAAGATTCCCGTAAATAGCTCAAGATACCTTCAAAATATTTTCTAACTAGCTGCTTGAAGGAGAGGCCTCTTGCAAGCAAAATCGTCAAATCCACTTTTCCCCTCTAAAGATACTCTGAAGATGAACTGAGAACAATCAAATGTAATTTTGTTCAGTGTCCTGTTTCAATTCCTTTTCTTTTCTTTCATTTGGAACCTTCCTCTTATCTCACCTTTAACAAAGAAAAAAAAAGGGACTCATGTCTCTTAGTACAATTGACTTTTTTTTTCTTCCTTCTTTCGCAGCTCAAAATACTTGAATTCTCGAGCTGGAGGCTTTCATCATCAGGTGAGGAAGAGTTCGTCGAGTAGAAGTGACAGTAAGCAAATACACACCCACACACACCCTTTCGACCGCTTTCTTGGATGTCTTAAGAGTAATCAGTGGTTAACTTGATCGTCCCTTTAGCTTCTTTTTTCAAGAAATTTTAAGTTTCAAGGTTTCAGCTTTTTTTTTCTATTTGAAGAGGTACTGAAAAGGATTTAAAGGAAATGCCTTCAGCCGAAGATTTTATCTACAGTGGTGTTTATTTAGGGGTTATTAAGTATTTATTTATTTTCCTGTCTTTTTTTCGAACTCTCAAGATTAGAATAAATAACTAATGGATTTTATTTCCTTTTCATTCTTTGGGTAATAATTATCATTTAAAGTTATAAATTTTAATTCTGAAAATAGATGTCTTGGTTAACTTAGATAAATCATTTAAAAAGCTGAGTCAGTTTCAATGTTTTTTATTCGTTGATTTAATTAATGTGCTTTATTTTAAAAATTTAATGCACAGTTCGCTTAATGTTTTGTGGACCCAAACTTAAATATACGAATTTCAGATACATTAATTAATAATATTAATATTTATAGTAATATTATTTATGTATTACTACAATATATAAATTTTGCAGAAATTTTTAATTTTTCAGAATTAATAATTTTTCCGAAACTAAAAACGTATTTTCTCAGAATTAACATCGTTTTTGACGGATTCGGACTCATTACCCTCTCAATATGGGGGTAGCCGTAATCTAGGAAATACGTTTTTTATAGTTTGGTCAAAACAGCGGTCGAAAGTTTGGGCACCTTAATGTTAATTTATACTTATTGTGTATTTCACCAATATCTCGAGAGCTTTTTAAGCTAATCGCAAAAGTTTCACAAATTATTACGAGATTCGTTATTTTTTCTTTCCTTTTTTATTTTTTAAATCTGTGCCAAAAATAAATTTCAGTAATCATTTAGTATTTTTTTATTATTTTATTTAATGGTATTCGAAGAAAAAATGAACTGTAAGGTGCACATACTGTTTTAATAATTTAAAATACTGTCATTTTAAATGACAAAATACAAAATGTTTACAAAATTGATCGAATATTTCTTGAAAAATCAAATTTTAAATCTAAAACTTTTTTTTCACAACTAATATTGTTTATAATCGGAATTTTCATGGTATTAATATATTTATCAAATGATAAATAATTAATTAAAAAAATTATTCGAAATATATTCAACAAGCATTTTATAATGCATCCATTATTCATCAGAAAACTAACTTCATATTTCAGATTAAAAAAATATATCTATAATACTGTTAAGTAAGAAAAAAGAAAACCTCGGAGAAAAGTAGAAAAGTGAATGTGTGAGAATACAAAACTGATAACAACAACTACAAGATGAAAGTATGAATATATATATATATATATCTTTACACAAATTTTCGAAAAAAGAAATTGCTACAAACATACATTTGCTTAAAACGCATGCAGGAAGAAATTTGATACAAGCGAGCTGATAAGAGTTTTTTGAGAGAAAAAAAATGACACTGGCGCACTTAGGATTCTCAGAAAGCACGCCTCTAATGGTATTATCTTCTGAAGAACGTGTCATTTCTCTAGGAAAGGGCAGCGGATTTACTAGATCTGTCATCACCATTATAATTGTTCGTGATGAATGCCCGAATTTTAAAGTATCCACGTAAACCACTACAAATCGTGATGTTTAAAGACGACTTTCAACGGTGGTCGGTTTCGTACCGTGACTCTCGAGGATATATTTTGCTCTAAATTATATGCAGATTCACACCTGCTTGGTCATAATGGGCCTCTTTTTTAACTCCTCCTGAAATCATGAATCATTCAAAAAAGCCTTTTTTATTTAACTTTCATTTTAAGCCAGCTTATTAGAGCTCCGGATTCAGATTATTGATAATGGATAATGTAAATAGACGCATTTTTAGAAGAAGAAAAAAAATTATGAAAATGTACATAAAATATATGAAATAAAATGAGAAACTCTTTGAAAACACCATTTAAAAAACGATGGAAAAGAAAAACTACATTTTTCTCGTTTGTGAATTTTTATATTATGTTTTGATTATTTAATTATTTTTATATTATGTTTTGATTACTCAGAAATATTTTTTTTTGATTAACTGCCTTGTCAAGATCAGCTTTTCTAACAGCTCCTAAAAACATGAATCTTTCTAAAAAATTCCTGTTTTTTTTATCTTAAGCAAGGTATTAGGGTTCCAGATACAGATTATTGATAATAAATAATGCAAATGTACATACTGTTAGAAATAAAAATAAGACAAATAATGTAATCTTATAAAAATTCACAAACGGCATCTTCACTGAGTATACCATAACTTTTATATATGTTTCGATTATTTAATTGTTTTATATATATTTTTTTCATTATAGATAAAAAGAGATTCAAAATCCTCAAAATTTTTTAAATAGTGAAAATCATCTCCATATAATTTTAAAACGCCACTAGTTTAATTCTTCTTTTATTTTAATTTGAGAAAAATTTCCCGTTCTAGATAATAATAAAGTGCTTTTGAATTTTATGTTTTATCATTAATTGTTATTTCTTAACCACTTTAAATATTGTGGAGAACAACTCTATTACATTGTAAAAAATTCTGGATTATTTTTACCATAACATTTTCTTCTTTAATTTTTACAGTTATATTTGATAAAAGCGATTCAATAATTTTACAGTAAATATTACTGTAAAAATTATGGTATATCAGAATTTTGTCCCGCTGACGTTTTTGATAAAAATGATCCTGAGTGACGGTACTTTTTACTTTAATTTGATACAGAGTTGTTTACAGAATAGAAAAATTGGTTTAACGTTGAAGTATATTAGTTGAAAGTAGCGAAATTCGCCATAACTTTAATTAAGGTGCTAAACTGAACTATGTTTCGGCGAGAATTGAATAATAATATCATTTTTTTTATAACCGTCGTTGAACAATCGACCTAATTTAGGGTTTACAATTACTAATGTTGAACTCCAGAGTCTTGTAATTTTGAACCCAATGCAGAAGATAAGAGAACTCCTGGATCAATTATTGGGTGAAATTTGCTTCGTGGACTACTCTTTGATGGAACTAACACGCATTCGCGTTACATGGAGAGACCTCCCATTTTTAGCCTGACGAGCGAGCCAGATGCTGAATTCGTATCGACCAGAAATTACTGGGATTCGAACCCGGTTAACCTGATTGGAAGACGAACCCTCTATCCTCTTAACCATCACGGCACATAGTATCATTTAATCAAACTTGAGAATTACGATAATAGGTTTCAGCTTTGAACCACTTAAAAGTTGTAGCAAATTTTACAAGTTAAAGGTTAAACGCGCTTCATAATACCTAACAGTGTAGGACTGATAGGTCGGCATCGATAACTACGTATATTCCATATCACTTGTTTATCAATGTTAAATGTTATTTAGCCCGTTCAATATACTTCAAGTGCTATTGCTTTAATACATTTTGTTAGGTTTAACTATTATAGAAGATGTACAACTTTATAACTTTAATTTAGGTGTTAAATTGACAACTTTGCAAAGCTTACAACTTTAATTTAGGTCTTAAACTGTAATTTGATTCCTCACAAATTGAATCCTAGTATCATTTAACCAAGCTTAAGAATATCGATGTCTGATATTTGAATGACATAAATGTTGTAGCACATTTAGCGGGCAGTTATGGTTTAACGCGCTTCATCTCTAACAGCTTAGGACTGTTAGGTTGGAGTCGGCCATTTGTAATATTCCATATGACTTCTTTATCGATGCTTAAAATTAACAAGTTTATATAATGCATTTAATATTAATACTTAAATACATTTTGTTAACTATTATTTAACATGGATGAATTTCACAACAACTTTAATTAAGGTGCTAAATTGAACTATATTTCTGCTCAAATTGAATCATAGTAACATTTAATCAAGCTTCAGATAATCGATATTATGTTTTAGTTTAGGGCCATTTATACGTTGCAGCAAATTTAAACAAGTTTATGGTTCAACGCACTTCTTAATAATATTTAACAACGCTGGACGGTTAGATTGGTATCAGCAATTACTACTATTTCCTATGACTTACACATGTTTAATATTAGTAAGTCAATATAATACTTTTAATATTTTGCTTCGATACATTTTGTTATATTTAGCTAATACAGCATTGATTGCCCGTAAAGCAAATTAAAGTCTTTTTTTAAAATTAAAGTACGAAACTTTTTTTAAAGTTTGTTATTTTATCTTGCTTTTTATGTCATTATGAAGTATTCTCCCAGGCATTTTTTTTCAGAAAATTAAGCAACAGCTATATACAGGGTGATAAGAAACCTTCGTAAGTAAATCTAAGCCGATTCTTAGCATAAAAAAATTTAAATGTACAAAAAAAAATCCCAGGTTAGACAAAGGATTTAATGAAGTCTTTTAGACACTAATGGAAACTGCAGAACAGAAGCGTCATTACAATGTGTCGGACAATCGACCGTAATTTAGCGGCTACAGCCGCTCTATTCCGGTTCACGGTTTGCTACACCGATTTAAACCGAGCATTTCACAAACGAATCGATGTAATGCAATGTTTAAACTCTTGATGTGTCCCTTTATTTCTTCACTTTTTCTTTATTGCCTTTGATTGTGTGGAGGAAGAGAAAGGAAGTAAAAACTTTGCCCAAAGTAACAGGAAACAAATTGCGTCGTCTTCAATTTTCGAGAGTTAAAACTCTCTCTTTTCTTATGTGATCACACCCCTTTCCCCGCAACACCAACTAAAACGGAATCTACAAATAGTTTTAGCCGTAAAAGGAAGGCGAAATCTTATTGTCTTTTTTTCCCCACTGCTTTTCTACTTTTTCCAGAAACAGTTTGCTTTTGTATTTCCAGATCTGGTGAACATTTACAATTTTTTTTTCCTTCTCAGAGTACGAGGATTTTGGCATCTTAAAGCGACTGTAATTTGGGTTCGTCCGTGAGAAATGAGAAAAATAAGAAAAAAATGGGACTCAAATAACATTTACAGTTTGAAATGGGTTAAGAACTGGAGAAAATGGAGAGTGACGTAGCAATTGAAATGGGAACCGAGGAAAAAGATATAGTAATCCACTTTTGGAATAGAATGTAACTTATGTATACCCAAAAAGAATTTGAAACCATATAGCTGGTGATAATTTCATATGGAAAGAAAAGTGCCCCCCTTTTAGTGGTGTAAAGTCATAGAATGAAATTGAAAAATAAGGTATTATACCACTTTTTTGGATTCTTTGGAAAAAGTTCAATATGTATAGTTAGAAATAAATCTCTGAAGAAAAGCTTTTTATATAATGGTTAGATTTTGAAAAAAGTTTAAATGATAAGAGATAAGAAAAGAGATCTTTTGAAGATTTTCCTCCAGTATATAAAGTGTAGTAAAAAATCAACCACTTGAAATTTGTAATACAGTAATGACTAAATGATCTTAATAATAGGATTTTTTCTGTATACAGTTTGCAGCGATATACGCTGGGAAGTAATATGCTATGAACTCCTGAGTTATTCTAAGTACTGTTCATATACATGATATACCGAATATTCGTAATTTTAGAACAAACCCAAAGTGTTGGTACCAGATCCTTGTCACATAGATTTTAAAGTGAGCCAAAAATAATCGATATAGTACGTCAAAATTTGATAGTTAGAACAGAAGTTACCTATCCTTATATATTTCCGTTGGGTAACTGTATAATCTTCGATGTAGACAAAATTTTCAATTGTGCTGGTAATAAATTAAATCAAGTTAAGCATTACATCTATTTCATGAAGTAAATGAAATAATAATATTAAATAATGACAGAGGATTTTCCCTTGTCTTCCGTAATAAGCAATAAAATAATGAATGTTTATACACAAGTATATTGAATCAATATCGCATCGTATCAGAGCCTTAATCCAAAAATAAGCAGTTTTTGCCAAATACAAAAATAATCAAATTACAAAGAAATATTTAATTTTCTGCCTAACTTAGTTTGTTTTTTGAGAAAAGAAATATTTTTATAATTCCCTTAGTACTGAAAATTATTCTAAATTGTTAGTTTGCATTCAAACTTTATCTGAATTTTTCCAAATTTCAGTCATAAATTATTTTAACTTAGTACTGAGAAATAAATGACATTTCTGTTAAAAAAACAACAGCATACTTCTGAAATTAAATCCCCAAGTATGCGGTATTTAAACTATACCTTTGACCATTTTTCTGTTTATATGTTACAGTTTTATTGGAAATTCTAGTTTTCAAAATTATACTTCTTATTAGCGTACCTTTAGTATAAAATGCAAAACGTAAAACAGATTTAACCAAATACAGGATTTTTACGCCTTGCTGTAAGGTATCAAGATAAAATTTCCAAATTTTATCACATTTTCCAAATTTTATCTCAAATTTTAGCTTCTATTTTGCTGTTAATTTTACGAAAATCTTTTCCAAAAAGCTGCTGTAAAAATGACTGAGTTTTTCAGTGTTTCCATAGAGCAAGAAACACGGTAGGTTTTAGAATATTTTTTTTGATAGTTAAGGCTATACATATTTTCTCAGAGATTTAATGATACTGCATTAATTATTTTATTTAACTTTATCTCGCTAAGCTTATATATTTATATTTGTGTGTGTGTTAAAACATTCACATATTTAGAACGCATCAATTAATTAAAAAAATCGCTAATAAATACTGCTAAAATAATTCCTTCATAGAAAATGAAAATTTTATTCAAAATCTCTTTTACTCCTCAAGCTTACTTTAAATTATTAATGCATGTCTGATGGTGTCAAATGCAATACCCGTATCGAAAAAACTTCATTTTTCTATCTTATCAATTATCAAATTGAAAGCGAAGTGTGCTTTCCTTTTATTAGTGCCAAATATTTAATAACCTATCACTAGCTTTGCATTAATTGAGCAGTTAGTGCCTGCATAAAGGGCAGTAGCCTGATCAACGTCCATAGGCTCAGCCAACTCTGACCTCATTTCGAAAGCACTGACGTCACATACAATTTCCTTGGACGTGTAAGCCTTGTTATAAATAATTGATGCATCTATGGCATAATATATTCTCCCTGTACACGGCTTGGGGTCGAGCCAATATAATGCTGAATAAGGAATTGGTAATAACCGAGCAGAGTATGAAACAAGGATGAGATATTAAACAAAACAAATACTGCTAAATAAATAGTTTCGGGTACTCATAAAAAGAAATTTACTAACTATTACTTTAAGGAATAGTTAATATTATATTTTGAAAAAAAAAATATGTTATCTGTAATTAGGTAGTAAATTATAATTGTGGTTAAATTGCGGGAAATGGAATGCAAAGAATGTTATAACAGCTAATGATACTCGTATATTATAAATGTAAGCAGAATTTCAGTTAATTAACTGAAATTTCTGATGATTTAAAGGGCACAAAAGTGTAGAATGCTACTAAAAAAAACGTTTTATCTGTTTAAGGGATTCAAATCTTCATTTCTAACGTCTGATATAGACGTATTTTTAAAAAATTCGAGTCTTCTGTTTTCGTAAGATTGGTAGGAAGGTACTTTAGTTACGTCGTACTAGAGCTGCACAGTGAGCTATCGGCGACGGTCTGGGAAACATTCCTGAGGATGATCCGAAGATACGCCAAGACAATTTTTGTATTTTTAAAAAATAACAGAGGGGACTTGATTTGGTAGTCCGACAACCAACGAGCAAAATACGAAGTAAATTTTATCATTTTACGGTACAACAGTTTAACGAGGACCTATACCGCACACCCTTGTTCAAAGTGGATCAAAGCAGTCACCCACCCGATCCCTGACCGCAGTCAGTGATGCTTGTCTTCGGTGCTATACCGAGAGCTGCGTCTTTACGATCAGTTGACTGCCGGACTATTTAGTAAGGATGAAATTTATCTATGTAAATTATTTATTCTCTGATACACAAATAAAATACTGGATTTATATAGTCAACAATACTTTCCAATAAATATTTTTGCATACTTGATTCGCCACATAAGTGTTTAAATTCGAGAGTAAAATAATAATGAAATATTTCTTCCAGAATTAGCATAACTTCTTAGTATTTAAGAGATATAGTTAAATCATCCATTTGAATAAATTTTATTGATGTAGCTGCAGATATCCACATCTATGATAAATTCATGTACAAGAGAATCTAACGCACTGAATTAAAGTCGTGTCTGGTGCAAACTCAAGGCATATCTAATTAATTAACATTAATCGACAAATGTTTTCAGATTTTTAAAGTATTTAATTACATTTACAGACTTCTTGGTTAACAAAAAGTATGCCAAGAGCTTAGATTAAAAAATAACTGTTTAAGTACAGATTCAATATTCTCATGTCTTTTCAATGCATTTCTGTAATACATAAATTTTGCCTTTGATGTTTTGCGTAATTTTTATTCACTCCTTCGATACAAGAATTTTTCTCATAGTACAGCACATTTTTTTTAAAAAATAATAATTTCCCTTACTCAAAATAGAGACGTTATTTGACTTGACTAAAGATTGGCTATAGCCACGACAGTGTCTTTGGCTAGCAAAAAAGCATGCCAAGAGCATAGATTAAAAAATATATGTTTACGTACGGATTCAAGATTCTCAAGTCTCTTCAATTCATTTCTGAAATATATACATTTTGTAATAGGCATTTTGTTTTCTTCCGGTAAATTTTTAATTTTCTTCTTTACCTTCCATCTACTAAATTTAATTAAAAAACATCATTGACCAAAAACATATTGAATCATTTCATTTTATTTTTATTTTGTTTTACTTACTCTTCATTTTCAACTCATAATTAAATAAATTCATTTTGAATGTAGATTTATGTATCTGCTCAAGCTGATACTTGGAGACAATTTAAGATTCTTAAAATCGATAAATTCAATAGAAAATATATACATGAGGATATGTGTAACTCTAATTAAAGTGTCGATGTGGACCTTTTTTTCCAGTGCGCCTAACTTCCATGAATTAGTTTAAAATGGTGAAACTTCATTGTATCTCCGAATACCGGATATTGAAAAATGAAAGGAATAAGTTAAAGGAATGTACTTTTTTTTCTTTTTTTTTTTACATTTTTGCTTCTGCTTCAGTCGACTCCTGCTAATTTGAGAAGAAAAAGAGCATCGATTTTTCTGTCGCCACAAGTTGTGGGTGCGGTTTCAGAATTACAGAAGGAAGAAATTGGAGCCCGAAGTGTGTGTTGCTCTATTTGTTTATTGATTTCCGATAATAGATAGTGATCTAGCAATAACCGCGAACAAATTCAACATCAGAGAGCGCTATAGTAGCCACAGAACTATATATACATGCTTTTTTATTACTGTTTTTTTGCTTGCTTGTTCTTCGTTATATCCTTTCATATATCGTAAACGGAAAGCATAATAAATTTAATCAATAACTATGAGGGAGTTTCTTTTGAAATTGGAGTAAGCAAATGTGATTTCCCATTTTCAAATATAGATAAGATACGGAGTATAGTTTAGAATTCGATTTATTTTCATTACTCTGTACACAAGAGTACATTTTGTTAGCTCAACAGTGTGTCCTAGGTAGCTACTGTTTGTTTATCGCCGTACTAGTGTAGTGCTTGCGGCAAATAAAACAGTTGATTGTTATCGATAATTTAATCCAGCCTTCGAAAACACTAATAGAATTGTGCAAAGGATCAGTAAGTCTGGGTTATTTTCCTTTTATTGCTACTTCAAAACACAGATTAAAATTTTTTGTAAACCGCAAGAAATTTATTAGCTCAACAAATTATTTTTTTCTTAAGTAATATTGCGCAACTGTATATTGATCCATATGTAATGCTTTCGCTTATACACTGGCATTAATAAACTCATTTAAAGCCTAGTATAATCGGGCTTTTTTTAATATATTTAGTATAATGCCAGCCATATTGATGCATTTTAAATAGATTAAATGTTGATGCATTACCACAAAAACAAATCTTTACAATAATTGTAGCTGCCTTCAAAGTCTTACCGTTGATGTCTTTTTAACACTTTCTTAAATATTGTTTAAAAACAAGCGTCAACAAGTATGCTTTACATGCAAAGTGTTTACAGATTGAAATATAATATCCATACAAATCATATACGAGAATTTAATGTATTTACATATTTTCTTTCAATACTTAAATCTTAGTCATGGTGGCGTAATTCTCTTCACCTCGTAATGTTATGTTTTTTATACTTTTTTGTATTGTCGTTTTTTTTCGAAGAAGAATTAGATTTTGGGAATATCCGAAATCTAACAAGATTCATTGTTTTTAATTTCAATATAGATTCAGAACCTAACACCTGTGCTTGCTTTTCTGGTTTATTTTATTTGTTTATTTAGATAGTTTTTTTTGTCGATATTTCAGTGGAATATGTTAATACCAGAAAACTTTTCACCGTGTGGAAGTTTTTTTAAATAACATTAAAGATAAGTTTAATAACTAGGCACATATACTATGCAACATTTCTTCAGCAAAACACATTAAAAAACCAGATAAATGTTCAAATAAAAGTATCACTTTTATAATGCTTGCAATAATCAAAGTCCCTTTATTATCCAGCTGTCAGGTTTTTTATGCTGTTCACTAAATCTTAGAAGAAATCACTCGTAATCTTAAGACCTTAGAAAATCTATAGAACATTGAAAATTTATCTTCATATTTTCAAAATATCTTATAAACATTTCTATTGCTCATTAATTACTTGCTCGGGCTATTATGTCAAAAAAAATATTGTTGCAATCCTTTTACTACATAAAGCATAGTATCTATTAGTGAGAGAACCTAAATACATTTTATGCAAAGTCTAAATAGATTCTTAAGCTTACATTAGTATAATGGTTGACGCAAGAAAGCTTTATTTGAGTAAATATTGTTTCCGAAACATTGTTTCAGTTTGAACTGTAATATAACACGTCGAAAGGAAAACTACAGTGATGTTTTATGCACATCCAAACAGTTATATTTTCAAGATTAAATGAAAAACATATTTTAAACATGCATGGGATATGGTAAGTTATCCAGTCCAGTAGTCCACAAATATATGAAAAGATTTTTCAAATATTGAAAAAGATCTTAAAGATTTTTTTTATTTTATGTTTTTACCGTAAAATCTATATTTACCAGAAAATGCTACGGAACAAAAAATCAAATATTGGAAATCGGTGCCCAGAAGCAAGGTTTTTGACGTAACCTCATAAAAAGAGGTAACATGGCGTAAGATCCGTAACTCTTGGTGATTATGTAATTAAGATTAATTCGCAATCACCATCATGCCAAGTGTTTATGTCAAAACATTTTTTTTCAATACATTCAATATATTGCTAGACTACCAACGCTAAACTCTGCTAAGACTTTATGTCTTTAAGACTTTACGTATGCATATATTCAGACTCTTCAAAATATGTTACATATGGCCAGAATACTTAATTACGGGTTAGATGATTTTTGCCCTATCAAAAAAGTTACATATTGAATATTTATAATTGAATATTTTTCTGCAATTTTTGTATAATATTCTTCAATATGCGTAACATTTGTAAATTTTTTATTTTACTTAGAGATTATTTTTTACAAATAAAATAAATACTATTTATTTGTATGAAACTTTAAAACATAATAATCATATTCCAAACAATCCAAAAAATTCTAAAATAAAGTATATCTTTCAAATTCGTAAAACGAAAAATGTTCATTCTGAAATGATTAATTTATTGCTAATTTCAATAAAACGAAAACTTTGCTCACTTACTAGTTAGCCCCAGTACACGCGACGTTCAGTTGTCATTTTAGTATTGGATTTCAGTCACGTACAACTAAAATGACATCCACTTTTCTAGATGTGAGAAAAATGAAAGACCGTACGAAAAAAGAGCCCTTGTCCTACTGTAAAAGAAATGAAGTGGTGCATAACTGTGACCAATAAGCATGTGTGAAAAATATGAATCTAAAGAGAGTCTTATAGATTGGCATTGGTAAATTTTGAAAATTTTACGCGGAGAAAAGAAATTCCTCTAAAGTTATAGTACTGTATAATAATGGCATTTCTGGTAAATAGAACTATAATTCTGATTAATGAAACCAAAACACTCGGTGTATGAACCATTCACTTATAACTTTTCTGTTCACATGGCAACTTCTTCTTCTTCGGCACGACAGCCCCTTACAGGCCTTGGCTGCTTCAACCACGCGTAGCCTCCAACGCCTCCTAACCATGGCGACTTTTTTCCAGTTGTTAAACTTTATTACTTTGAGATCTTTAGTAGTGTCATCCAGCCATCTAGTTGGAGGTCTTCCAGTGGCCCGAGATCCAGAAGGATTTTTAAAGGTGGTGATTCGTACTGCATTGTTTTCTGGACCTCTCCAGATATGGTCAAGCCATCTTAATCTATTGCTTCGGATGACCTGCACTATCTGTGGCTGTCCATAGAGACTATATAATTCAAAGTTGTATCTGATTCGCCATTAGCCTCTTTCCTGAACTGGGCCAAAAATATTTCCAAGGATTCACATGGTAACGGTTTACCTAAATTCTGGTTTCGCAAAATTGTAATTCGCAGTTCCACATATTTAGAAAAAATACAAAACTGAAAAATAAATTTAACCGAATAAATATTTTTCATGCTATGCCTATGTATCGTGTAACTTTATCACTTTTACCAAATTCAATCACTAATTATTAAACTATATATTATTACTAATTTTGCCAAAACCATTACCAAAGCGCTTAAAATTAGCTAGGTTTTATGTGTTTTCATAGAGCAAAAAACACAATAAGTTTTACTATATTCTGGTAGTTTTGAACAAACTTTTTTCCACTGTGTTGGATACACGTGAAATATCCATACTGTAATAGTATTTTTGTATTACAATTTCATAAATAAAAATCTAATATAACAAAAAAATAATTTATTTTTTTATAGCAATAAATAAAATATCTTTTTAAAGAAATAATTTAAAAAAAGTATTCTTAAAAAAGTATCTTAGTGATTTTAATCGTCTTTTTGAAAAGACAATTTATTCTTAAATTAATTAAAACGTATCAACAATGTTTTTCGTTATTTATTTCTTAGGTAGATTTATTTATAATTCAGTAGGTAATGGTTGTATTAAATTTTTGATTGAACATCATGATTCTATAAATCTATGATTTAAAAATCGCGTAAGTATTTTACTTTTTTTAAACTTAAATATATAATTTTATTTATATTACAATTCCAGAATTTATTGAAAACTTCTTTTTTGATTCTTTAAAAAAAATCAGTCTTTAAACTGAGTAAAATAACCTCCCTAAATAAAATAACCAGGTGCACCTCCCTGATTTAATTTACAAAAGTCCAATGGCTGGTTTCAGGAAATAAATATATATATACATATTAAGTTTTGTAGAAAAAATTGGTAACTATTTCTCTAAACTTTATCTAAGTATTAGATAAGAAAGAACAAGTCAAGACGAATTTTTTAATTTCAAATGTATAAATGCACATTATTTTATTTTGAAGTTTGAAATTTTTTGAGGGAAAATGTAATCTTATTGCAATCAATTCGGGGGAAAATGCAATCTTACAGATAATTTAATGCCTCCAAGCTATTTATCCAAGATTGTTTGGTTTAGATTTTTCTTATGTTGATGCNACATTTCCGAAAAATCAAACTATAAACTGGAAAATATAATTCTGAATATAAAAACCAAAATATTTGGTATTTAACGCACCGCTTTGGCAACTTTTCTATTCGTATGATAACTGTTTAAAGGAAATTCTAGTTTTGCAAATTATAGGTCTTATTACCACAAATTAAGTAAGGAATACGAAACTGAAAAATAAATGTAATCGAAAAAACAATTGTATGCTATATTCTAAGATATTGTAATGAAATTACTGAATTTTATCACATATCATAAAATGAAATTTTATTATTAATTTTATTATTAATTTTACCAAAACATTTTGGTAAAAATTACCGAGACTTTTGGTGTTTCGATAAAGCTAAAAACACGGTAAATACTACCCTGTTTTTGCAAAATTTTGGCCATGCATTTTTCTCTCAGTGCATGATTTGTCAAGGTCGTGATAAAGCAATCAATTAATATATTTTTCAACGAAATATATTCCCTGAAATATCTCAGTACCAAATTTGATTACTTTTAATATATAACTTAATTTATATACAATAATTGAATCCACATACAGTAATTTAATCCACATACATTATTCATAATTTTATTCATTTGTTGAGAAATGTTTGAAACAATTAATTGCATAAGTTAAATTTTCATGACTAACTATAGTTACTAAATTTTACAACATTTACCAAATTTCATCACCAATTATAAAACCTTGTTTTATTGTGAATTTTACCAAAGAGCTTCCAAAAAATTACTCAGCTTTTTGGTGTTCCCATGAATTCAGAAACACGGTAAATTTTACCATATTTTGGTAGTTTTGAATAAACCTTTTTTTCAGTGTATGATTATGTTATTAACGTTACGTTACCTTAAAAACATACATTACGTTGCTTTATCTTAAAAGTGTATTTATTTTTTAAAATCAATATTTGGTTTTGCTAAAAAATATTTCAACACAAAATTCTCATGCAGAGAAAAATTATGAATTTATACAATGCAAAGAGTGTATAATTTCAAAGGATTTAAATTTAGATAATTATAAGACTCTAATACTTTGTAACTGGAAAACAATTTAAAATTATTTCAAAGAGCGAATCAAGTATAGATTAACTTAAAAGAAGATTTATTTAATATTTTAATCACGTAATTTAAGCTCACTTTACTCTAGATAATTAATATGCAATGTAATTTCCAAACTAATATTTGGTTTGAAGATTATTACCAATGCAGTTTATATTACAAAACTTAATGATGGCAAATTACTAACAATGAAATTTTATATTCTCTTAAACATTTTATATCTTCCGGTAAAAATTTTCTAATTTAAGAGAGCACCTACTCCAGCAGAATCGATTGATTACTTAGAATTCAATCATATTTTTCTCGCTATAAAGATATATTATTATTCTACTTAAAGTTGATGAAATATATTAGCATCACAATTTTGGTTTCGATTCTTTCGCGCAAGTAACACAGAGAGGTATACATAAACATAATTAAAATTAAGTTATTCGAGGAGTGGCATTAAGGTTAAATTTGTTAGGAATAATAAATTTTAGTAATTTAAATATTAATTTTGATGTAAGAGGGAGGTGAATCATGCATGTTTTAGTTAATAAAGTTTTACTGTAATTGAAATTTGTAAAATATATTCCATTCTAAATTGCTTTTTTAAAGAAAATTATACGCTTTTGATTATATATAAATTTAAATTTTATAAAATATTAAATTTATGGCTATAAGTGATGTTAGTAAGAAAATAATAAATAACTTTTTTCTTATTTCCAATGCCTACCAGTGTTTTTCGGCATTTAAAAGCATTTTAAAGGGCAGATTTGTTGGCCACTCTTTCAAGAGCATCAAATTAGGTCGGCAACGTTACTCCCATAGTACAGAGAATGCCCTGCCCGAGATTCGAATCCATAGCCTTTCTGATTCAAGGCCAGTTTCCTGACCCCTACATAGTCCGGTCGGCATAAATAAACAAATAAAGCATGCGTTTTTATAATTCTTTTTCTCTTGAAAAACATAACTGTGCAACAATTCTATTTTTAGTAGGATTAAAAAAAAATTGAATCATAAACAATTTCCATATTAATTTCAAAGAAATTATTTGATACAAAAGGAGAATAAATAATTTTGCGCAATATTTATGTGTTAAAGCTTTATCTATATATATTTCATTCTTGTAAAGCTGGGGAGTGCCACTGGGGCTATTTTATTCGATTTTTACCAATTTTTGCGTTATTTTGAATGGTGTACGCGAGATTCCAAGCTCATATTTTTAGGCTTTTCTTCAATTATTTCTAAGTTTGCCATAAAATTAATAATTACGATCAATAAAAGAAATAATTACGGAAATACCTAAAACTTCCAAAAGGGATTATTTTGGCCCCTATGAGAGAAACGCTCAATTTGGAAGTTATGAACTTTGAATGTCTTTTTTTGATTTCACAGAACTACCAGATATTATAAAGATAATTTGTAGAACTGAAATTATGGTCCACCGTGTTAAAAATTTAGTTTTCGTGAAATTATATTATATCTCAGATTTGATGACAGAAGTAGCTTAATTTACTTCGTTCCTATTGAGTTATAATTTCATTATTGTGTCTAAAAGAATCCATGCTGATCATAAGCGGCTTTATTTGTTATAATCCATGATAAGATTGGATTGTTGAGAAACAATTATTGTCACGTAAATAATGATGAAAATTTATTGTATGACGTACTAACCACATGACTTTGATTTTAGCTGATGTAAAGTTCAAAAAATAAATCGATTTTTAATGGCTATTTTGCTTTTTGTAAGTTGAAAAACAGGAATCGGGAAAAGTATAGAAATCTAATTATGGAACCTTATCTAAACTGCAGATACAGTGAAATTACTTTCATTTTTCTCTTTAAAACTTGCAGATGAATTGTTTTGGTAAAAAGCAGTACATTAGAGGGATTCTAAGTTTTGAGCAAAAGAAAATACCTTTCAATGTCAGTTCTACGTGATGTGATTCATCTTTCACACTGTAAAATGAAAACTGAATACTTATAGGTTCAAACGAAAAACAATACTTTGATTCTGATTAGTATTCATGTGAACGTGTTTGCAAACAATATTACAGAGTTGAAACCAAGCACTGACAGTACGAAATGTGAAGTAGGCTTAGTAGATCAGATCCAAGAAATCATAAAATTCAGTTCCTAAAGTATAAGAAACGTGCTTTTTAACATCGCAAGGCATAAAATAAAAGGAATACTAGCTATAAGAAATGCTAGAAAATAATTCATCGATAATTTGTTGTCATTTTCACGTTAAGCTGATATATTGCATACGCCTACGCTAATGCCTATCTAAGGATGGAACTTAACATTTTAAAAAATGTAGTGTGCTAATATACATTATTTATATTCATTTCTGCAATTTGTTTTCGTATTACTTGCGCTCTTTGGGAAGAATAATCTATAATACAATATTACATTATAATGTGATATTGTCATTGAGTTAATTAAAAAAAACGAAAATAAAAATAAATAAATAAATTCCTAAAATATATTGTATTTTTAACAATATTCATCACATTAAGATCAATTACTTTAAAATAACATCAATTTCTTATGGGGGATCAAATTGACCCCAAATGGCGGTTTTTGGTAAGTCCGAAATTCGGCTGTTCTAGTGTTAAGATAATCCTTTTATTTAAGAGCTGAATTTAAGTATATCATCAAAATACACAGAAATAGTCTGAAAGAAATTATATTTGAGAAAAGTTCTAAAATATGAGATAAAAACTAGAAATTATATGAATAAAAGAAAATATCTTTTTTAATACAAAACATATTAATTGAACATATTGCTATAAAAACGGAGTTATTTTAAATCCTTAAAGGGTTTTTTTTTTTTAGTATTCTAATATTAAAAGAGCATTATTTCAGTTTAAATGTTTCCAGCACTACCAAAGGAACTTTATAATTTTTGAAAAGAGTAATTTAAACAGTTATGTCCAAGGTCTCAAAGTACAAATCAAACAGTAGGAAAGGGATCTGCACTTCGAGGTAATGCATTTTTTTGCTCTCCATCACACTTGACACTTACGCCAAAGCAAAAAAGAATTTTAAAAAAAACTATGGGTATTTATCCTTGTTTTTCTAGATATGGTTAGAAATTGAAGGGGTATTTTATTTAGTGATGTAGACATGATTAGAAATGGAGAAAAAAAAATTGTCCCAATAAATTCTTTCAATCAGAATTGACGTCTGAAGGTGCATTGAATGTGCTAAAATTATTTTGACCCTTTGAATAGTTGCTTACAGCGATAACCTGTCATAAAGGAAAAGATTAGGATTCTTTCAAAAAATCGTAAAAAATATCACACCTTTTTATAGAATATTATTATAAAATATTCAGTATAAATTTAACTTTTCAGTATAAATTTTAGCTTTCATTTCAACAAATCGAATAATTCGAAACTCAATTTTATAATCACAATAGCCAAAGTGCAGGTTACATGTTTAATCGAATCATTTAGTGAGAAAGTAGTGAACGATGTGAAGCGCTTTTTTAATGTCAAAAAAATCTATGAGCTTAACATTCCAAACGTTTTCAATTATCCTCACAGGAGCCACGATAGCTCTGAGGATAGAGCTCTTGTCTCCCATTGAGGTGGCAGAGGTTTGAATCCCAACTGCGGCTAGTTGATATGATTTCCGCATCCAGTTCACACTGATCACATTGCGGACGTACAGCGTAGTGGTATACGGAACATGGATTAAAGTCCTCAACTGTCGGGTTAACCATGGGAGGTTTTCGAGGATTCTCCCTTCATGTAAGGCAAATACGGATTAGTTCCATCAAAAAGTCCTCCGCAAAGACGAATTTTATCCAATACTTGATCTCGAGCTTATAATCATTAGTTAATAAGCATATTTGAAGTCACCTCTTTGAACCATTAAGAATGAGTCCTAGAACGGGAAGATCCGATCATTAGATAAAAAGTTATTCAGGGTGGTCTGTCAGAGTGGTCTTTACAACTGTAGTTGCAAACTACTTGTCGTTTTTACTTGTTTACTACTTATTGTTTTTACTAGCAGACTGTTCTACTCGGCAATAATATATATATATATATATNTGATGTTATATTAAACCAACTTTTTTGTTGAGGAACAGTTATCTTATATTCAATCACAAAACTATTCAAGATTCCTTTGTAGAATTTTAGCGAAAACAACTTTGAAATGGCGTTTTTATTTATTTACCAATCATTATTGCATGTACTCAATCCTTTGTGGGCTTTTTATTTTAGTTACTTTGATATTGTGAAAGAAACGGAACTAAGTTTCAGAAAAAATTTGTAAGAAAATCTAAATTAATTTTTTCAATATTTCGTTAAACGAATGGACTAAAAGTTCCTTTTTTGAGTTTATGTTTATATTTTGAGATAATTTTTAAATTAAAGTATTGTGATAACATTTAAAGAGAAATAGTCACTACGTAATAAATATATATTTAGTACTTATATTACATCTTTAAAAATTTCAATAATAAATGCAATGGGAAGTGTAAAAAAAGTTATCCTATTCCATTTTTCATAATTCTTTACTTTAATCCCCTCAAAGCAAATTTATTGTTGATTTTTTACTTTCTGTAAGAAAACAAAATATATATTTAAAAAATAATAAAAAAAAAGTCAACAATTCGTTTCGAATGTATTTTTTTTTATTTTGCTTAAATTTTTTGAACAATTTGCATTAGCTCATTTGAGAAAATATACATATATTTTTTAAAAAAAATATTTTTTCGCATTAAAACACAGCAATTGTTTGCAAAATTCTTTTACGAAGCTTTTAAAAACAACCTCAAGGCAATTTTGCTGTCGCATTTCAGGAAATCCTTCAAAACAATCACTTAAGATTAAAAAATAGCACTTTTAAATAGTGCTTATGGAGTTAAAGTGTTAAGAAATAATATTTACATTTCGAAATATTTTCTAAATTTAAATCCTTGAGGAATTTAATAAAAAAATAATCTAAAACATTGCATAAACAAAACTGTATTCTTGCATTTGCGCTAAAGAAAACTAAAATAACGAAAGCAATTATAATCTTGCTGCTATTTTTTTAGGGGGGGGGGACCCATAGAAAAAAAACTTTTGAAAGAAACAAATGTAATTTTTCATGATTGCTTAGAGCAAATTTATTATTTTTTATTTAATAAAGACTGTATTTCGAAAGATTTTAATTGCAATTTCTAGTCCTAGATAAAATAATTAGCTTATTGTTCAAAAAATAATGCCGTAATTTATTTATTGCTTTCGAAACTCGTTTTAATACATAAATACTACTAATTGATTATTTCAAATGTAAATTATTTACATAATATTCTGAAAGATTCATTCTAAAATAGAAAAAGGACTTATAAGAAGGAATAAAGAAACAAGAATAATCACTTTAATTAAAATATAATCGTTTACTTTTATTTGGATAATACATTTTATTAATGAGCAACTAAGAGCTTAAAATCATTTGAGAATTTTTTTTTTCTTTCAAAACTACTGCTTTCACTTATGTATTTAAATGTATGCTAGTCTATTAAAATATAAAAGAAAACTGATCGTGACGTCATACCTGATGAGAGAAAAGCTACCGTGAACCATTTATTAGAATATAGACTATAATTGTATAAAATACTTTAGAAATTTTATAGTATTTCAGAGACTATACAATAACTTACATTTTACAGCAATTGCATTTTACAGTACAAAAACTGTAAGTAAACTCTTAGTTATATGAAGTGAAGAGCGTTACTGGTTGAATAGTGGGTCCAGCCTAAATATTTATGGCTCTCTAGAGGTGAATTTCTGCATTCAGTAAATAAAGGTGATACCTGTAGAAACAAGAACTATCCGCTCTGTTGGGGGTGGTTGGTTTTACGCGTGTTCTTAAAAAATTTATATTTTAATTTTCTAGCACCTTTATTTTTCAATTAATATTATTTGAAAATAAAATCTTCTAAAAATACGTTTGGAAATAGGATTAGGTTGGAAAGTACAAAAATTTAATTTTTTTCAAAGATTATAAAGGTAATTTTCCTTTCTATTAAAAGTACAATTTTTGATTTTTATATTCTCAGGATCGATATCGTTGAAATTTTATATTTTGCCATATAAAACTACATTTTTTAAAATGATGTAAGAATTTGTCTACCTAATAAAACTTTTCGTTTTAAAAAATAATTATTTATGATTTTTTCACATAAAATTTATAAAATTTTTAGATTATTGATACACAATTTTTTTTAAAAAATTATTAAAAATACTATATAATTATTTTTTTTCATGGATTTATATTGAGTTAAACAAATTTCATTATTGAGATCAAAATAGTTTCAATTCGATTAAGAATTTCTCGAGGTGAGGTGAAATACGAAAGAAAATAAAATTAACACTAAGGTGTCCATAATTTTGACAGGTCTCCTGACCACACTATTGATATTGACCACACTATTGACCACTATATTTCACAGATTGTAGCTAATCCTACATTTCGCGGGTAAGAAATCAAAATTCTTCAAACAACAAGACAATAAAGTACGCTACGCTATTGCGCCTGATTTCTTAAATTAAAATATCTTCTGCAACTAACTAATGAGTATATTTGAGGCCATTTTCTCAAACCAATGAGATTAAGTTTTGGTGCATGAAAATATGATAATGAGATCGAAAGTTGTTCAGGGTATTTTTTTTTGTTCAGTTAGAACAAAAGCTTCTGTGAACTTACAGCATTTATTAGTATTATAATTTTTTTTTAGTAAAGCTAATAATTCTGGAATTTCTCCAAAAATAGCTAGTATAACGTTTGCGAATAAATTGATTTATTTCATATCGGTAACTTGAAAACTTTCATTGTATAAATATCAATATTCAATCATTATACGAAATTTATGAAAAAAAAATGAAAATGTGCGTTGTCAAAAGAATACAATTCATTGGTTTAAGGCACAATACCATGATGTTCTTATTGTTTCTTGACGTGTAAGACAAAACCATCTTCAATATTATTATGCTCATAGAAGAAAAAAAAAAACAATTTAATTTAAAAAAATGAGTTTTTTTAATTATTATTCATTGTTCAAAATATAAAAAAAGTAAAAATTTATACAAAATACATTAATCTCAGACTATTGATCAAAGTTATTTAAACGCACTTTACTAGAAGATAAAGGACTCATTTTAGACGATTAATCTATGCGATCACGTGATAGGCTGTCATACATCAAATAAAGGCTGTTTTTAACGACACAGCTTTTGTACATTAGATGCAAAATTGTATAACTTTTCAAATCAATCTACCCAATTCAGTTTAATATGGAAAATCTTATAGTGTAGAGAGTTTGGAAGAAATTTTGTTATAGATTTTGTACAGCATTTCACAGTGAATTAATTATTAGGAAAGTTAATGAAAATATAAATTGGTAATGTTCAAGCATGTCTTGAGATTTTAATCTATGTTAAACTCCCACATATCATAACAAAAGTTCTGGTAAAATCACTGTACTATATGTTAGAGACATTTCTAATATTAATGAAAAAGAGAAAAACATAATTTAGGTTAATAAAATCAAAATGCACTGTATATAAAACAGTCATTTAGTAATTTTTCAGCTTTAATAGTATTAAAAGGAGTCGTGTTCAAAAATACAATTCTAATTACCCACATTTTGTAAAAAAAATACTGAATGAAAAAATTAATTTAACCGAGAAAATTTGGTTCTTATACCAAGCTCTAACATATCAAGGTAAAATTAGCAAATTTTACCACGTTCACCAAATTTTATTACACATTAAAAGAACCCCAGTGTTTTGTTAGAAAACTGTCTACAAAAGCTGGGCTCTTGCCTGAAATTTCTTTCTATTCATGGCAGATTTTACAAGGGGGTGTTTTGTCTGCAATCAAGTTTCGGCGAAAAAGTCTGTCAAAAAAAGACAGAAGCTTTCAAAGAAAGAAAAAAGAAAAAAAAGAATCTTAGGTTTTCGAGAGGAAAAATAAATTTGAATGCTACTGTTTCAAATTTTTTCTTATTTACTTGATGATACCATTTTTAGATGAATAGTGCATTGGTAATAATTACCAAACTTCTCGATGCTCCCATAGAACAAGAAACATGATAAATTTTACCACATTCCGATAGATTCGGTCATGTTTTTCACACGGTAGCATTTTAATTGCGACTATAGTGCAGTAAACGCTATTTCAATCATAAAAATATTATACTTATCACAAAATCTTTAAGACATGTGTAGTGCCTAAAGAAATCGAGCACCTTAATAGCTTTTGATTTAATGACCATCTGATAAAAAAAAATTTAATATTGTAGTTCTTTTTTTTATTTTACAGTTTTTCAATATTATAGTTCTTATTATCAGATGGTAAACAAAGAAAGGGCGGAATAGCCTAGTCGGTAGTAAACTGACTGATGCACGTTAAATCTGTCGAGTCGCAAAGTCCTCCATGTTTCCATAACAAATCAATACCTCTGGGGGTACCGGATTGGAGATAGGTCATTCTCTGATTCAGGTCAAAATTACGATATGTGGATGAATGAATGGATCCGCTCTATAAACGGGTGTGACGCATGGTGTAGCAGAAGTCGAATTCTTGACCATAGATGGCTCCACTGGAAAGCAAGAACAATCGTATCCCCTCTGACTAAACAGGCAAACGTCAAGGACAACAACAATAAACAAGAAGTCAACATTTCGAGCACTCTCCTGCCTTAAATATTGGAAGATTTTTGTTTTTCAATATTGCGACAAGTAAGTTAAAAAACCGAAGCATCCCAAAAATTTTATAATTTTTCAGACAAATAGCGTTTTTGTGTTTATCTTTGTGTCATTTTTGTAAGGTTAGGCCCTCGAAACATTAAAATTCAGTAGTAAGGACCTAGTAAGTAAAAATTTGATTCTTAGAACTTCAGTAATTAGGGTAATGTTTTCAGAGCACTGTACGTTTTCAAACAATGTTATATATTAATATGGAATTCATTTCACAAGTTAAATTAGTCTCATTATAATTTTGTTTTAAAATCTTTATTCATTTAAGGAAAGAAATATCTGTGCTTTGTATACTTATATGTTTCTTAAGAAATGTTAGGAAACTACTAGCTTGGAAAAGACAAAAATAATTTAAAAATATGGTAAATAATTATATGCATAGAAATCTAAAAAAAATAAGAATACAAAAATACAGGCTAATATAATTACCAACCGTATCTTACACTATCTGAAATTACTTCTATAAAATACTTTCACCTTCGGGATAAACGTGATTTTGTTTTTCTACACTACTCCAAATTTTTTTCTGAAAGTATTTCCTAATTTATACTAGTACACTAATTTGTGCTTTTTTTTATGCTTTAGTAGCTAATTTGAATTTATTTGTTTCGAAATATTTACGATGAATGTCAATAAGCTATTTGGGAAAAAATAACAGCTTTCAAAATGCAAAATAATTAAATAAATAATAGCATTAGATTTATTATGAAACCTTTTATTTTGAATGAAAATGCTTAATAAATACTAAACATTTCTAAGATTTGAAGCTTCTTTTTATGAAATGAATTAAAAAAATTGACTCAATCTAAAATTGTTTGTGGGAATTCAGCATTTAAAGAAAAAAATTATTGTATTTATACTTTTATTCATAGCATATGCCATCAATAGAAAATATTTAATTCTTTTAAAAAACAATATTTAAAAAAAGAATAATAACTTTTTACTTTAAATATTTTATTATATTCTAAGATTAAGTTCACAAATGGAATATCTTTCTATGAAAAATTGTATCCGTACGTTAAACATATTGAAAAAAACTCTTGTTACTTTAGAGGGATAAATAACTTATAAAG
Source organism: Parasteatoda tepidariorum (assembly GCF_043381705.1). Lineage (NCBI taxonomy): Eukaryota > Metazoa > Arthropoda > Arachnida > Araneae > Theridiidae > Parasteatoda > Parasteatoda tepidariorum. Next base: position 20,300,011 of record NC_092208.1, read on the forward strand.
AAAGTTTAAATATTTACTTTTTAAGGGGTTTTAGCATTTAAAAAATTTAATATGTGGAAGTTATTTTAATAGAATTTGTAGATATATTCAATACGCAAAAAATTATATTTTTTTGAACATTTGATGCGTAATATTTTCCTTTAAATTCTTAGTTTCTCATTTTAAAGAAATGAGGAAAATATCACTATTTGAACATTACATTAAAATTTTTAAAGTCTTAGGAAAATATTTTTATACTTTAAAGCCTTAACATTTTGATTTATAAAGTTTCTGAATTTTCAGATTTTATTCAATTAATATGTTAAATAACTATGTTTTCAGCTTTAAATATTTTCCGTTATTTATTAAGGTAAAATTAAATTATTTATGTAAAATGCTAATGGATTTTTTGAATTGCAGTCAGGATTTGAATTATTTCCTACAAACTTAACTTATACCACTTCCTTAAATTGCTTTGAATTTTCCAGAAGCTGTTCCTCCATGAATATCCACTTCAAGATAATTTCCCCTTATCCCGAACAAGAGAAACGAGCTAAATTTATCTTCATCAAAAATGGCTTAAAATGCTTATCTCTTCTTAGAAAATTTCTATTGTTACCGTTATTCAAACAGAGTTTTGAATAACCGTATTAATTTCAGTCAACTCACTCAATTTTCCTACCTTACTTGGTTAATATCAAGGGAATAAATGGGTGTTTTATAGAGAGAAAGGCAGGCTTCGGCTTTTTCAAAGAGAAAATAGGGGTGGGTAACACACTCCCAAACCGGTTTTCCCACGGAGTGGAAATCCGAACCCTGTGATAATTGAAGTGAATCATGAGGTATTCTTTCGTTTATGTTATTATTGATAACCTGATTATGAGATATGAGCTTTTGAATGAGCCTCTTACAGAAGGGGTAAAGAGAAAAAAATTAAATCTGTTTTTTTCTTTTTTTTTAATTTTTAATTTTTTATTTTATTTTAAAAGTGGCAGCGGCTGAGTGTTGTGGTTACTCTATTGTTCATTTCTCTTCATGTGCTTAATTTGTGATGGGTGATATAGTATTGCTCTGAGGAAAAATGACGTGCCTTTGTGTGGTCACGTGGTTATGGACAGATTATAGAATGTATTATGTTATTATCTAGATAATGTATATACAGGCAAGCAGATATGAATTGAGGGAAATAAAATTTAAATAATGGCATATTTTATTAATATGGGCTAGATAACCAATATTTAATGTTTTATTTTTTTCAAGTATANTATATATACAATAAAACGTCTATCGATATAGCGTAAAAAATTAACATATATTAAATAAATTTTGCTCTGAATTTATTTTCTCATGATTTTGAATCTTCAATTAGATTTATATGCAAGTTTTGCATTCCAAATAAAGTTTTTTTTTTCATTCTATATTGCTAATTTTTTCGAGTGTTCAGTTTGCGATAGGTGGGGGAGATTGTTGTGAGAAAAGGTAACATGCCGTTGTATGGTCAAGCGGCGATGGGTAGATTATAGAAGCTATTATATTTTTTATATGGCGTACAAACAGACAATCAGATATAAATCGAATAAAACAAAATTTAAATCAAATCTATATTATTATGGAGTATATGACAAACATTTAAGGTTGTATTTTCTTTCTTTCCTGCTTTAACAAAATATGATAAAACTATTCCATGTAGCGTCGTAAATTAATATTAAATTTATATAAAAGTTCTGCATTCAAAATTCAAAATTTTTTTAAATTTATAAAATTTAAAAAATTAAAATCATCAAAAATTAAACATGTTTAATTTTTGAAGGGTGATAGAGTATTCTGAGAAAAATGTAGCATGCCGTTGTAGTGCCACGTGGTAATGGGCAGATTTTAGAATCTATTATATTGATATCTAGATAATGCACATACAGGCCGGCAGTTATGAATTGAGTAAAACAAAATTTTAATAACAGAACAATTTATAAATATTGATTATCTAACGAATATATCAGATTGTTTTACTAAGTATTATAGTAAAACGTCCTTGATATAGCGTAACAATTAGCATGGATTTAATAAACTCCAATCATTTTTTCGCGAGTTTGAATATTCATTTAAATTTACATTAAAATTTTACATTTAAAATAATATTTTTTTTATTTTGTGAAAGTTTCAAAATATTTCGTAACTTACTACATCATTTGTTTTATTCGTAGGAAACACTGTACGAAAAAAATGCTGTCGTGAGTTTAGGCTTTTTTTACTTTAAAAATTTTAGAAGTGTCATAAATTACTTTGCACTTAAAATTAGTATTAGAAACTACAAAATCCTAATTGAATTTCTCTCCAATTACTTACCAAATAGAAATATCATAAAAAGATGAGGTAGTTTGTGATAATTTAACCTTTTGATGAGAAGAAATTGTCAAGAAAAAGGTATTGGGAGATAAATTTTTGAATATTATATCTACAAGTTTTAACCCGCCGAGATTTTAATTACTACTAGATGAAATGTATCAAAATAAAAAGATTTAAATGTAAAATATTTGCTCAAATAGCTTGAGTGCACTATTATTCTTAGTTTTTTTTTAAAAAAAATAGGTACATTTAACAGTTTGAAAACAGTTGGTTTGCATTTTTAAAGTGTTTTAGCGTTTTTCACTCTAAAATTTCAAATCTAATTTTTTCTTGGACTTGGTTACAAAATTATCAAGAAGTATGAGAAAAGTAAATGTCTGATTTCCTATCAATAATATTTAAATATGTAGGGCTTTTTTTTGAAAAATTAGAAGTATTTTGCTCTACATTCTTCAAAAAAAATTTCAAATAACAAGTTAAAAAAAATATCATTCCAAAATAATATTTTATTTTTGTTTCGAAATATGTATCGGGGATATCAAGAGAATCAATTACTACATCCAATTTTTATTGTAAAAGTAGACAATCATTTTTAAGTACGATCCTTAGAAACTAAATTCCCAATTATATAAGAAATTAAATTCCCAATATCTTGAGGCCTGATTGCTAAAAAAAATATCCTACTAGAGAAGTGGGCTCTTTTTTGTTAAGTTGTAATTTTCTTAACAAATCACTATCGTTAATGAAATATTTTTACACGAAAATAAGTAAACGTGCAATTTAATAATACGTAACTGATTCTAAATTGTCATTATTTTTTGAATTACTTAGAATTTGATGAGCGTAGTTTATTTTACTTTCCACTGAGGAAAGTTTGGAAACATTGTTTTTTGTTTGCATAATATTTTATGTTGTGTATATTGCTGTGTTAAAAATAATATTATTCCAAATTCAAAGATCGTATAAAGCCTCTTGTCATCTTGAAAAATAAAGAATATATAACTGAAATTGAATTGACTGGATAACTCGATAACTGGAATTGAATATATAACTGGAATTGAATATATAACTGGAATTGAATGACTGGAACTACTGGAATTGAATTTGTTTACAAAGTTCTGACATTATGCTTACAACATAAGAAAATCAGTTACATCAACTGAATATACATCAACTGAAGAAAAAAAGGAATATGCTTCCAAATTCAAAAATTATCATCATATATAGAAAACATTAATACATAGATTTATGTCTTTAACTGTAACTGAATTTGATAATTAAGTTATAAAACTATGCTTACTAAATACAAAAAAAATGATTATTTTGAAGTAATTTTATAATTTAAATTTAAGTAAACAAAAATTTGATAAAAAAAAGTTAGCAAGGAGAAAGATAATTCTACCAATTAAAGATAATTCTACCTAGTTCAGTAATTTTTTGATGCAACTGATCTATTGTACGGTCGCATCCTAAAAGCTGTAAAAAATGAAAATAAATAAATAAAAAAAGTCTTCTTCATAAGCGTACTGGATATTTGCCAGTTTCATCTCCGAGGGCAAGCCTAAATTTGAGAATGTCTTTTAGTTTCATTCCTTTCCTCTTCCTTCTTACTAACTTCTTATTTCTATCTTTTTATTCTTATCTGCTTTTATTTTTGTTTCAAAATGCATGTGAATTTAAATGACAAGGTGTGGCTATTAGTTTCCATGACTGATCTAAGAACCCCTGAAAATGAATCGCATACTCAATTAATATTACGTGGAATGCATGCCCATTTAATGCTGTGTAAATTAGATAGCTCTTTAACGTAATGTGAACTGCGTGCCAATTTTATGTGTTTTAACGTAACCAAGAGTACTTTGTAATGTATTACATCTGTGTTAGGACTTAAAATCTGTTTTTATTTTTGTTTCAAAATGCATGTGAATTTAAGTGACAATGTGCGGCTATTAGTTTCCATGACTGATCTAAGAACCCCTGAAAATGAATCGCATACTCAATTAATATTACGTGAAATGCATGCCTATTTAATGCTGTGTAAATTAGATAGCTCTTTAACGTAATGTAAACTGCGAGCCAATTTTATGTGTTTTAACGTAACCAAGAGTACTTTGCAATGTATTACATCTGTGTTAGGACTTAAAAGTTTCAGATATGACTTTTAAAAAAACTTTAATCGAAATTCTCTTTCATACTAACTTTGAAGTTTTCTGATAGAACATATTACCTTGGAATCTTGTTTCTCAAACACTTTCAGGAGTTTTGTTTCCACTATTGAATAAATTGCTAAAGAAACAAGGCTTAAGGGTATTGTAGACATTTAGAAAGATCTCAATGGCTCGAGAGGATGACCTCAAATATGCAGGTTAATAAATGCAGAATGCAGACGATATTTTAAGTTACGAAATTGAACACAAAAAAATTTACGTTCTCTAAATAAACGTGCCTTTTTTTAGGCGTATTCGGATTTCTGAATCCCAAAATAGGTAGCCATGATCTGGTAAATATTGTCCCAATAGTTTGGCCAAGAGAGCACCCCTAAGTTTGAACCCCTTAATGTTAATTTTACATTTTTTACTTTGGAAATACGAATGGAATATTCCCTAAAATATCGTCTGCAGACATTAGTTAGCACATCTGAGGTCATCCTTTTGGGCCATTAAGATTGAATCCTAGAACGTGAAAATTTGATCACTAGATTCAATGTTATGCACGGTGGACCTTTCTTCATTTGTGCACTGTACGAGTGCTCAAAAAATAAATAAATAAGCAAAACACCTTGAATAACTTTTAATTTAATAATTAGATTTTCCCTTACTAGGACTCAATTGTAATAGTGGGGGGGGGAATAACCTGAAATACTCGAATTAATTAGCGCAGACGATATTTGAAGTTACGGAATCAAACCAGTTGACCAGTGAACTAGTGAACTGCTAGTTTCAATAAAACATTTACATTACGAAAGTATATTAAAATTATTTATTTAATTAGTAAGAAAAACTCTCAGATTTTAAGTGCAAAGAGATGGCGTGACGTTTCAGAAAGCGCTACGAAAGAAAACATATTCCGAATTTTAAAATAATGTCAAAAGTTGGATGAGTTTCTAGAGTAATGTAATACTCTTACCTCCTTCATTTTAATTACTTTAAGATTAAATAATATTACAAAGATTTGAAACAAGGTTTGTATGAAAATGGCTTTTTACAGAATTTTACCACCTGGATTATAACCTAGGTTTTCGTTTTTAAAGAAAACATAATCTATCAATCAAGCTTTCCATTTAAAGGACGTAGTGTTAGAAAATAGATCTTATGAAATTTTGGATTTTGTGACAGATAAAACAGAATGTATTCAATGTTTTAAATTATTTGCTAATTAATTTTCTTTTCGTTATTAAAGTAATTTAGGGCTAGAAATTTTAATGTTTTTCCTGTTTAGAAACATTATAATTTTCTCAATCACTGATAGTTTATGTAACATAAAGTAATTTCAATTGTAAAACAAGTGCAAACTCATATAAAAATATTTGATATGTTTTGTAGTTTTGTGTGTGTGTGTATCTATAAGAAAAACACTTACTTCAGTGCGATCAGTCATAATAAAACAGTAGATAGGATACATACCTGTAAAAAAAGAAGAAAATTATTTTAACATTGTAAACTAAATCATTTGTACGTTTAAATGAATAAATTAAAAATTTATTCTGCTATTATTGGGGTATTAAAAAATTAAAAAAAAATGCTCTTCTTCGAAAATTTTGGTGAATTATTTGAAGCTATTTTATACCGGTATTGTAAGCATATGTTTCAAGCTTTTATACATTTATTAAAATTGAAAATTTTAATACGAAAAACTCATTACTTGTCAATTACTTTTATTAATGATTACTATCTGATATGTAATCTATAGGATAACCAAAATCAGGAGAAAAAAATTTATAAGTCGTAAAGAAAGACTGAAGAAACAAATTGTTTTTACAATTGCCTATTTACAAATATATCTATTTGGAAAGCATAAACTTCAAAATTGCCCATCATAATTCCGCAAGCAAAAATTAAATTAAAGCCTTAAAATTTCCAGCAGCCTCATAAGAAAATTTTCATCACTGCTTTAACTTTTCTTGGTTGTGGCTACCCTCCCTGTATTTAAGAAATTTTTTCCTCAGTCGAGAACTGGCACCAAAGTTAAAATTTAGGTACATAAAACATAGTAACTGATCAAAAATATAAATTTAAAGTAATTCAATTTTAAAATATTGGTCCTATTCATTCGATGGAATACCTTACAAAATCATTTTTCACGATGCCTGAAATACTGTTCTGAGTAAAAATGGTTTGTCAAAAATACAGAATATGGTAAAATTTATTGTATTTTTGGCTCTATGAAAACGCCAAAATTGTCTGTAATTTTATCCAAGCATTTTGATAACGATATTACAAAAATAACAGTAAATACATTTTTAATATGTGATAAAATTTGGTAATTTTATCACGAAACTTTAAAGCCTGGCATGAAAACCCTTCATTCGGTAAAATTTTTACTTTTCGGTTTTGTATTTTTTACCAAATAACTGGTAGTAAGAATTTTTCTTATGAAACCTTTTATGTAAACCTTACTATATGAACTGAAAAATTAACAAATCAATGGTTCAAATAGCATTTTTTAAACAGAATTAGGTTTCTGATTTTTACCAGAAATGTCATTACCATATAGTACTGTAATTCAAGCAGATTTTTTTTTCTTTTGTCATATTTCGGCAAAATTGATAAGTTCAATCTGGAAAGAATAAATCATTAAATAGATCTTCATTAGCTGACATTTTATTTCAATCTTAAAAAGAAAATGTTTTATATAAAATTAATGAAGCTGTGTAACATACTCGTTTTGATAAATGGGATATATTAAAAATGAAAAGTTTTAATATTTTTTTTGTCGGAAGGTGTATTTTTCTTACTTCAGAAATTGAAGTTCTGATAGTGTTTACATTTGCCATTAAAGAGAAATCAGTAATAGTAGTTGATGGGAGACAAATTTTTACCTCACAACTTGATTCATGTTTCGTGACAACTTGCCATTTGTCGTTAAGAAGTGGTGAGGTGTATTTTTTTTCGTGTTCTTTCTTCATGTACTGCTCGTGTATGTACATCATTTATAAGAGTTGGCGCAGCTTTAAAAAACATCATCTAATATTTTTTTTGCGATTCAACTTTTAGCGTTAGACCAACTATTCTCCCATGTACTGTATACTTATGATGGCAAGCACAGTTCCACTACTTTCATGCCGCTTCCACACACCTATTAACTTCTCATTTATTATTCAGGTGAACAAGCAGTGTAAAATGAAAAACTTTGCATATGAAAAACTTCTGTTGCTTTCAGAATACTTAATTTATGTGTCGTCAACTAGGGGAAAGTGTAGAAAACTTATCTTCGAAAAAGAAAAACTTATGGTAAAGTAATAGTTACCAATGAAGTTTTATTAAAATTATCATATATTTTTGTACTAATATGAATAGTTAAAAAATCTATTTCGGAGCGTTTTTGTCACTTCAAACTGTCCAGAATAGAAATATTTTTTCTTATATTTAATGTGAAATTCAGTGTATTAGTTTTATACATCAATAAAAGTTTTTTTTTTTTATTCATGATTTTTTGGAATATTGAAAAGAATTACAAAACTGATGTCAAAGGGCTGATGATTTACATATTTCAAGGATCTAAATTTTAGTATTTGTAATCAATATGTTATAACACAATGTTATAACACACATGTGCATTTGATTTTTATGTAAAATATGTTATTTTAATTTATACGAAAATTTTAAATTATTGTGTAATTTATCAATAATTTATTAAACAATCCGCTTGGGTGTATAAAACTTACTAATAAGCGTGAATTTGGCATTAAGAGGAAAATTATATTTTTAACTGTTACACCATGTAATTTCAAAGAATAATGAATATTTTTTGCAATGTATAGTTTGATGTGAAAAATTTAAAAGCTGTATGTCTTACTAAATAAGTAGAGAAAATCTTTGAACATATTTAATAAATCTATATTTAAAATCTCTATAACTTCAAACTTTAATTAAGTTTTTAATTAAACGAAGTAAGAAATCATCACGGGATTTTATATTTTAGGAATTTTGTAAATTTTCTTTACAATATTTAAAAATTTGCTTAAGCTATGCATTAAAAAATCGATCATAGGTTTGTTTTTTTAACAAATTTAAGATAAATGGTTTTCCGCATAAGTGATTTAAGTGTTTACAATTGTATGGAAATCCAAACCTTTTTTGATTGAAAATAAATCCACTTTTAGCAGTTTTCAGTGAAAATAAAATTTTGAACTTGCATTTGCTTACAAAAATTAATACCACTAGCGATACAGTTCTGATACATGATATTTTTAAATTAGAATTTCGATTGTTATACATTTATTGTGTAAATTAAAAATATGCAATTATTCATAATTGAAAAAAAATTAATTCAGGTCTTACTAAATAGTATAAAAAAGTTAATATTTATTTATTTTTGTTGACAGTTTAAACAATTCCAATAAAACATAGTGAAAATTAGAATTAAGGTATTATAAGTATTATTAAAAAAGATGCGGGATTTCAAGTTTATTTTATCAGAAATTAATATTAGATTAGTGCAAAATAATAATTCATCTATTAATTTCTCTGTGAAAATGTAACTAAATTGATGTTTACAAAATGTTTGCAACTTAATTATAAGTCGCAAGGATATAAACAAACACTAAAACAAAATTGAACATTAAATGCCCAAATGAAATTTATCTGGTTTAAGTGATTTTGTTACAAACGAAAATACGATATTGCATCTGAAAATGAATTTCAAATAACCCTCTTATGTTTATCAGATAGAAATAAATATGTTACTTAAATGATATGTAACATTGAATGCCTATGTGATTTTCCCACATGTTTCAAAAATGTTTAATGGGTATAAAATTTATAAAAAGAAGGAAATATATTGTTGAATATTGAAATGAAATTTAAATGCTTCTAAAAACGTTTCATAGATATTAGTAAATTTATAACAGGAAGAAGATATGATATTTTAATTCCAAATGAATTTAAAATGTTTCTAAGTTGTTAAGCAGCTTTCAGCAAACTTATTTCAAAAATAAAAGGTTGTAATGAATCGGCAAATTAACTACGAATATTCTTTAAATGTCTGTTAGATGCAAGTAAACAAGTTACATAGACGAAATATGATATTGACTGTTAAATTGAATTTCTCTAAGAAAAATTCAATTTAACAGTCAATATCATATTTCGTTTAAAGTTTTAATAACTCTAAGAAAATTTAATACAAAAAGAAAATATTTCGAAGAATTTGTAAACATGCAATCTTTTCATATATGAAACAAAATATGAAAAATCTAAACTGATTTTGTTTTTTCAGTTTATTTATTCCGTTTTCCTCAAAGCGCTTTTTATTAGAATTGCAAAACAAAAAATAAATAAATAAATAAAATAAATAAGTAATTATAAGTAATTTAGTATGGGCATTAACAAAATAATCTTGATATACAATGAATTATTCAATAACAAACGGATTTGATATTGCTTATCATTTTTTGGATATTATTTATTGTTTGTTGTTTATCACAACATTAAATTATCGGTATCATGTTGTATTCATGCTTGAAAATATTCTCACGAAAATTCCATCTGTGAAAACACCCACGTATTACAAAACAACGATTTTTTCTCTTAATGGATTTAATATTATAAAAAGTAGCGAAAAGAAACAAGTCAATACTTTTTCTCATTTCTACCGCGTTATGGTAATGTTTCAAGACCAAACACTACCCGAGTTATTTCATCCAATATCAGAATGCATGAATGCTACTTTGCTGTATTCTGTAGATGGCGGCAGGGAAAAGATATAGATTGGACGTTGTACTCTGTGGATCTTTTTCACTGTTAGCTATACTCAGTCGACGAAAAAGAATTTCCCCGAGGAATATTCGAATAGGGTACTTCGAATTTTCTCATACTGGTCAGAAAACGAGACAAAAGAAAGTTAAACTACATTCAAACGAAGAACGAAAAAAGTTTTATGATATCTTTTCAAGACTATTTTCTGGAGTCATGAATGACTAAAAAAATAAGGAATTGAAATTCATGCGAAAAAGAATGTTTTGTATTCTGACTTGCCAAGGGAGAATTTATGGAGGAAACTTGAAATTCAATATTTTTCTGATATCCTATTTCGGAATACCAATGATCCTAAACAATACAGGAATACGGGAATATTTCTTTGCCGGATTAATTCTTCTACGGGAATAACTGTTTGTCAACAATTATCTTCTGCAATAAGAATAATTCTCCATCAACAACAATCATTATAAACATAAACATTAAAATCAAGATTTTTTTTCAGAAGCAAACCATTCATAGCCATTCTCTATGATTGACTTTTTGAAGTTGTATCCTATTTACATTCTAGGAAATGAAAATCTCGCATTTGATGAATCAGCAATAATTGAGCAGCATTTTGTTAATTTTGAGAATCATTTCTTCACAAAATCACGAGCTTTGGGACAACGCGAACTCTAATTATATGGCGAAAATATTTCTTCAACTTGAAACCTCAGCGTACTGCATTGACGGAGATTGTAAACTAGAATGACGAAACTGGGATGAACCCAAGACGATCGAAGATAAAGTGACGACATATACCGTCCCTCTGTATAGTGATCAAAGTATTGGTCTTGTTGAAGAAGATCCTGGGTTAGAAACCCGCTTCGAAAATGGGTGTGATTTGTCTCTCTGTTCAATCTGTTCTTCTTGTTTTGTTAGGGTGACATTGATTTACCTATGTGGAGCCCACGATAATGTGATTATTACTGGGCACTATGAAATTTTTCTGAAAAAAAATGGTATGACGAAATCTTTCTTTAATTTTGACGAAATTTGTTTCTTTTTGGAAGTGACAAAAGTTATTTCGACGCCTTGAGGGAGCATATAACATGAAACGGTGTCATTTTTAAATAATTTTTAAATACAATACTATACAATATCAGTGGGATAATATAATACTTAATCGAGATAAAATACGCAAGGGAATTAGTTAAAAGACAATTCTCCTAGAACTTATATTTTGCATCCTTGAATAAAATGTTAAGCGAAAAATAATTAATAATATTTTGGAAGGAAATACTCTTCCGACAAAGAGATTTCAAGCGTGCATTGATAAGTAATCATTAACAAAGCTTTTGTTTGCATTCCACGATGCTCATTTGTTTGCTGTATGGTTGATTTATGTGAGTTATCTTCATTTTTTGTTCGTTTGAAACGAGAACAATTGGTTGATAACTGTTTCAACTTAATTATTTTGCAATTGAGAAATAACAGAATAGACTTGATAGAATTTTTAATAATTATTCAAATAATTTATTAATTCAATTTATATTTGCATTCAACAATCAAGTTTCATGATAGTTTAAAAATTAATGTTTGAGTTTGAATAATTAAAATAGTTCATTGTAATATTATGCTATTGCTTCTAAGTATTTTAAATCAATTTATGTTTATTCAATTCCATATAATAAATAATTGAAATATTCTAAGCAAACAGGTAAATTATTTTTGTACATCAGTCTAAACTTTTTTGTATATATTTAAAATAAGTTAGAAATTTTAATCTCATTTAAAAAAAATAGTTTAACATCTGGTAGTTTTGTCACAATATGATAAATAAATGCCAAAGATGATTGGCAATTGCAATATCTTTTGTTTGTTTGTTTTTTTAAATTTTGTATTCAACGGAAAATAGTTCGAGTCTTGTAAAAAATTAATTAGTTGAACATGGTGAATTTAAAATGCCATGTAATTATAATTGTAAGAATAAAAAAAAACATTTAGCATTTCACATATTTTCATATCTGTTTTTTGCTGAGGCAATTAAAATTTTGAATATTTTTTTTTCTTTTGTTTAAATAAATGAATTATTATTTTCAGGAATTTATAAAATAATTTTTCAGTTAACTTAGAGATATGCAATAATTATTTACAAAATTAAAAAATATTGACTTTGGCTTAATTGAGTTTAGTTCCTTTCCAAATATTTTCATAAAAGAGACAGTTTTCGAAAAATGAATATTAAGAACACAAGTCAATAAGAATTCGATACATTAAAACAGTAAAAACTTTCCATGCAGATAATTAACATTAACTGTGACTGTCGAATTGTGAGTTAGCATCTGCATATCATTTGTAATCAAATTTAGTTTTCATGGTTAAAAAATAAAAAGATAAACTGTCAAAATAAATAAATAAATAAATGAATAAATAAATAAATTATTATAAACAAGCTGTTTATTAACCGTTTTACAGCTTCAAAAATAAGTGATCATGTAATGTTGTAAACAAAAATAGTCAATGAAAATAAAAAAAACGTATAATTTATTTTTAATAATTGATGCTAACTTATAATTCAAATTAAATTATTTTAAAAGCTTCATTAAACTAGAGAATTATTTCTCGCTACTTTTTAAGACTAAAAATGCTAATGTTATTATACTTATTCGTGTATAATTTATTTAAAGCAAGTCATTGATCACCCAAATACTTTAAGAGCGCGAAAATTTAATCCCCTTTATCATTTTTTAATAACTTCAGAACTTCATTCTTTTACTGGAATTATGAAATTATTGTTCTCATCAGCATGAATCAAATTTATTTATTTAAATTTATAGGTATATAGAAGGATTTTGAACATTTTTGAAAAAAAAATAATATCAATGTTAAAATTGAAAAACAATATTATGTTAATAAAATTAAATCTCCTTTCTCAACAAATTACAGATTATTATATCCCTTTGCATTAAATTATTAAGCGTACTGCCTCGTATGCTCAATTAGACTGTTGTCAAAGCAATGCGAAACTATTATGCATTCTATGATTGGATACCGCATCTAAAATGTAATCTATAGGAATATAGTGTCAGTACAATTGCCATTGTAGCGTTATTGTATTGCAATGGATTGCCGATCTCTACGTGGCCATTGGTTACACTCTCTAGTGAATCTTAATAAGCCTATTTCATAGTAATCACAGCTGAGCATAAAAGCAGTTATGCTCTATTCAAGCTACGTTTCTACCGTTTATGATATTAGTTTAATAAATATAGTGGAAATTATGTTACAATTAGCGAAAAATAACAAATTTACACTCAACAATTATTTATTTGTTTGAAGCTTTTGATAGTAAAACTAAAACATGAATTTGAAATTTTTATGTATTCCATATTATTTCAAGTCGCTGTTGATTATTTACAGTTTCAATTAAATGCAAATATAGTTACAGGTCAATTATATACGAAATAACTTTGTTATAAATTGATTGCAATAGTTTTTTAATCATGAACTTTTAACAGTTCTAGATTCGATCTCAAGGAAACGGAAAAGAAGCGATTTAACAAAACAAAACAGGAAAAGAACCAAATCACCATTATAATTTTTTTAAAGTTTTCGCTTTACGTGCCATGCATCTTAAAATAGTAGTTAACTCATAAAACAACTCTTAAATGATACATTTTAAAAACTCACCCAGTGTAACAGATTTTAGTAACCGAAATTACAATATATTCAGTAATGTATATTTTTTATTTCACTAAAATTTATCCATACAATATTGGCGGTTAATGAAAATCATAGTTTTAAATTAATAAATATAAAAAATTTAGCTCTAAAGTAATTAATTCAATAAAAAGTACTTGGAGAAGAAATATTACAGAAGAATTAAGATTTCATGAACTAAGTTTGGTACAAAAAATTTTAATAGCTGAATAATTATAGCTTAAAAAATTATTTGATCTGCAAATGACAATAGAGTAATTAATATTAATTGAAAAGGAAAATTAAGAAAAATAGTAAAATTCAGATAAAAAATGTGCTAAATAGACTTTTTTTTGGTTTGCATAGCATTAATTACAGCTTCTATCTATTTAAATTTATATTTATAATCATATTATATATATA
>NC_092208.1:20315544-20327606 GCF_043381705.1 Parasteatoda tepidariorum
TTCAAATTTTAACTATCCCACATCAGGTTGAAAAAGAATTTTCAACCGGTTTAAAAATATGTTAGTCCAGAGAAAATATAGATAATTTTTTACTAAATAGTGTATAACGAATTTCTTCAACAATGTGAAGAATTAATATCTAAATAATTGAATGAATAAGAATATTTTATGTATTTCAGTATCTTCAAATTTTAACTATCCCACATCAGGTTGAAAAAGAATTTTCAACCGGTTTAAAAATATGTTAGTCCAGAGAAAATATAGATAATTTTTTTACTAAATAGTGTACAATGAATTTCTGCAACAATGTGAAGAATTAATATCTAAATAATTGAATGAATAAGAATATTTGATGTATTTCAGTATCTTCAAATTTTAACTATCCCACATCAGGTTGAAAAAGAATTTTCAACCGGTTTAAAAATATGTTAGTCCAGAGAAAATATAGATAATTTTTTTACTAAATAGTGTATAACGAATTTCTTCAACAATGTGAAGAATTAATATCTAAATAATTGAATGAATAAGAATGTATGAGATATTTTAGTATATTTCTTTAAATTTTAATTTCCTAATGCCCACAGCAGTCTGGTAAAGGAATGGCTGGTTTAAAAATATGCCAGTGGAAAGAAATTTATAAATTAAATTATTTTTTACTAAATAAAGTTTACCAAAATTTCTGGATGATAAAAAAAAATAAATATCTGAGCAATTAAATGAAAAAGAATGCATAAAATATTTAAGTATATTTCTCTTAATTTTAAGTAATAACAATAACTTGATTTTTTTTTGCTGCTTTCTAAGCATTAACCGAATGAGATTTCTTTTAAACGATGCATTAAATTCTGAAAACGAACTTGAGTGAAGCACCACAAACTCTTAACTTAACCTTCGTGAGTCGTATTTCTAAGATCTCATTGTATTCTGCTCACGAAATAAGAAAGCGAAATGACTGTCGACCATAGATTGTTTTTATTTGTTGTGTTGGCCGAGTATCTTTCACTACGTGTGTGATATAAAAGTGAATTGGGCAAACAGTAAATAACGAAACTAGTTATCTGGAGTCAAATTATAAGAGGAAAGAAAAGTTTTGTTTTTGCCAGTGTTTTTAGCTTCGAAAGTTTAAGATTTTAACCGAATAGAACAAAAACAGTTTTTAAAGGCCTTTCTTTCCATTCAAAGAGGATGATAGCTCGAAGAATATTCAAATCTTACGTAATTGTTTGGGCGGAAGAAAGAAATGTTGGCCAAAATAAATTCGGTACTTTAAAACTATTACTGTTCATGTTTTTATTTTCAAAAATTTAAGATTTTGACTGAAGAAATCAAATGGCAATATTTTAAAACCTTTTTGTTTATACCCAAAGAGGAGGAAAGCTCGAGGATTTATTCAAATATTGCATACTTGTTTTTGTAAAAGAAATTAATGTTGCTTAAATAAATTCATTATTAAAAATTTGTATTTGTCCGTGTTTCAATCTTCCAAAATTTGAAAGTGATTGAAACAAAAACACTGGTAGTTTTTAAAGGCTTTTCCTTATATCCAAAGCAGATGAAAGCTCGAAGAATATTCAAATCTTACATAATTGTTTCTGTGAAAGAAATTACTGCAGCGAAAATAATTTCTTTTTTTTTATTTAGAATAGCTTTTTTATTCTGAGTTTTTATCATCGAAAGCATAAAAATGTAACTAAAAAAATAGTTTATGGCAGTTTTTAAAGTTGCTTTTTTTATCCAAATAGGAAGGAAGCTTGAAGATATATTCAAATCTAAGATATTGCTTGTGTAAAAGAAACTAATGTAGAAAAATAAGTTAATTATTTTAAAATATTTTAAATAATGTGTTGCAATATACGTTTTCTGCAATATAGTGTTTGTTAGAATATTAAATAAATATCATAAATCAAAAAGTATCATATATAAATATAAATATTCTGCTCATGTCGGAAGTTCATTAAATACATTCAGTTATGTTTCCTTGATATAAATAAATTTTCACAATAAAACTGTGAAATAATTTGAAAAAAAGTAAAAGTTCTACCTTAAGTAAACGAAAAAATATTTTGTTGAAAATATTTAGACAACAAAAAAAACTTTCAAACAAAATTAAATTGGAAATAGAATTTTAAATCCGATATATTAACGTCAATTAAAAATTATATTGAAAATATAAATGCCTTAATATACTTATTTTTGGCATCTGCTTCATTAACTTTTAATGAAGATTGAGAAAAAATATAATAAAATATGATTATAAACAAGTTTTAAAAAAAACCTAAACACCAAAAAACCTAAAAATAAAAGCTTAATTGGAAATATTATTCAAAATTTCAAAATAGCAACATGAAGATAACCATTTTATTTTATCTAATTTTTGCGATTCCCCTATTAAGGAAGACCTCTATTCTAAGGGTATTTACGAAAATCGCAAGTAATTTCTACTGCTAATTATTTGAAAAAATGATTTTCAGCAATAGTTCATTAGGCACTGCATTTCGGAGATATTTATAAACATCTAATACGTTAATTTAAGGACTACGATGCATTGAAAAAATATTAAAATAAAAAATAAAAAAATCTAGACACATAAATTAAATCTGAAAACAAAGAAACCACAAACTGCTTAGTCAATAGTTAATACCACAAATATTAGTTTGTGTGAATGATTTCCAATATCTAATGGTAAACATACACCGTAGAATTATTTTTATTTATTTTTAATCAGCATTTTTGACAAGTTATATATATATATATTTACTCAATATAGTCAATTTCGAAAATTCCTGGCCTTAACTTAGGTGAAGGCAAAATTGATAATAATCCATAACAAACAGGCCACGAAAGTTTTTGAATTTAAATTTAACATATTATTATACGTTAAAATTTAAAATTATTTAATAAGCTCACATATTTGTTAATTTAAAATTTAACAATAAAAGATTCTTTTTTTTTAAAAATTACATCATATTGCTTGTCTAAAATATAGCTTTGACAATAAAGAAATATATATAGCGTCTTAAGCTTTTCATAAATAGAATCAAGAGAATATTGATTTTAATTTTAAATTGAAGAATTATTTTTTTAAAATCATAAAGAAAAAAAAATAAATGTTACTTTATATTTTGGCTATTTCTATTTTGACATGAGTTACGACCACTTCTGACTATCATAAAAAAATTATTAAATGTAATGATTAACACTTTATGCAGTCGAGTTCGTATTTAGATATTGCTAGGAATTTGATGTATTACGGTGCTTGAAATAATCTTCAAAACTTTCTGAGATCTAAAAAGAGACAAGTCAAAAGGTCTTCAAAAATCAATTACGAATCAATTTTTAATCCCTACAGAAAAAAATATAAAACGGTTATGACGTATTTTTTGAATACGTATTATTTTACGCACTCGTAAATCTTTAACTAATTAATTAGAGAGCGATTTGGTTAATGCTTTGAAATTTCAGATGCTTTCAGTAATTTCATTTATCTTTACCGTAAAAAATAAATTACGGTGAAATTTACCGACACTCAAAGGTGCCGGTACTTTTTACAGTGCAATACATTTTTTACTGAAACATAATATGGAGACAAAATATTTTTAATTGATAATAATAACAATTTATATTAATAAAAATTTATCAATAATAGTTTTCCTAAAAATCTCTGAATCACTCTAATTTATTCTAATTAATCATGGATATTAAAAAATTTCGAGCAAAAAATTCCGGATCAAATTAATGTTAAAAGTACCGGTACTCATGGTGTAGATACTTATTTCCGTAAAAACCATTTTTAAGGAGACATAGTTAGGAGCAAAAATCTGATACACTGTAAGTTCTAGTTTATTTTGACCTGTAATAATTCGCTAAAATCACTGTATTACTCAAATTGAATAAATATTACTATAAAAATTACGGTATGATATTTTACAATAAAAATGGATAATATGGATGATGCACCGAAAGTGCCGGTACTTTTTATCGTAATTTGATATGAAATTCTTTACGGTGTTGTTAATAAACTAAATGATGAATAATTTTCTATTTTCCTGGAAATATATGAACATCAATGTGAAAAAAAGAAAAGATGACAATCGTTATATAATCGTTAATTAATGCTACAGTTTGAATTCAACGTTATATTATCTAAAGTATTCAATTAAAACATATATGAATCGCATAATTGTTTTTAAAATGAATATGATAATAACAAAGCATTTTGATATTTAATCTAATTTATTGTTACAATTAATTAGATAGTATCTAGTAATAAAGTGTTTATCTAAATGATTAAAAGAAAACATTCATTCATCATTTGGAACAATAAAATGTTTGAGGCACAACAAATATCAAAATGAATTCTTTAAAAAAATTGCAAAGTAATTAAAATGCAGTCAATGATAATAAAACAACAATAATAAGTAAGAGAATAAGGATATGGAATGATTGGAAATGAATGGATATTTACTCTTATGTAATTTATTTCCTCCCGCAATCAAGAATAAACTAAGAATTTTCGTATTATTATTTTTGTATACTACTTTTGTTTGTATACTAATTTGTATATTATCTTCCACAAATGCTTCCTAAGCCTCAAAAAGCGTAAACCTCGAATGAATTTTGTAAGAGTTTTACACTGGTATAAAGTATGATGAAATCAAATTATGGTAAAAAGTAACTGCACTTAGAGTCCGCAGAAATACTTTTTACCGTAAAATTGATTTTTACCCGAACAAAAAGCTGATTGAAAAATCTGTCTTACCATAAATTTTAGAGTAATAACTACCCTGAAATCACTGAGTAAATCTAATTAAATAAATATTACTATAAAAATTATGGTATATTATTTTACTGTAAAAATGGGTTTTATGTTAAAGTGATTATATAGATGAGGCACCCATAGTTCCGATGCAATACACTGTAAATTGATCCAGATTTTTTTACAGTTTAGGTAATTATATTTGCTCCAAAGTATTTTAAAATAAAAATACTTTGCAAAAATTAATGTTGTTTATCCTTAAGTTATGAAAAATATTTCCTTAACATTATGAAATATTTATCTAGTTCTAAATATTCAAACAACATCCTTGAATTTCTACTCAAACGTCATAAACTAACTCAAAAATGTTATCAAAAAGAGTGAAAAATGCAAAAAAAACAGTAATGATAGGGTTCTTAATACTAACATAACTATTATACCACTAAATCAAGATGAGATATTTTGAAAAAGTTGGAGTTTTGCCAAATAAAAGTTATAAGTAACTGTGTTCATATTTGTTATTTTGGAGTATTTTCGCTAAAGGTAATAATTTTCGAAAATGGTGTTTTTGTATTTTAATGAAACAATTTGTTCTGCATTTCGAAACAAAAAGATTGAGTCTGACATGAATTATCAGATTATTTCTGAATAAAAATTGCAATTTCATCTCAAATAATAAAAAAATAATAGGTAAATATGGCAGCTAATTGAATTTGATATTTTTATACTTTGTTTCATTGTTCCATTAAACTAACAAAAACATATTGCAGAAACAATTAAAAGTTCCATAAGGCAGGATAAATTTAATAATAGCAAGATACACTATAGACATAATTTTCAATATACTGAAGAAGTTTGAGAATCTTGCGTATCTTGAGAATCTTGAATATTTTGAGTATCTTGAAGAAATGTTTTTTTTTTTTATATCTACATTTATTAAACGTAATGATCTGAGGAGAAACTAAACTGCACAGAGAAAAAAACATACTGTAAAAATTACCGCACTGTATTGTATTGACATTTATAGTAAAAAAACATAATTCTAATAATAAAAACAAAATTTAAGGTATTTATAAATTTTTCAATTTCTAATTGCTCTTGCAATTATGGGAACTGTTAACCGAAAATTCTATTTTCAAAATTATAGTTAGAACATTTAGTAAAAAATACAAAACTGAAAGATATGATTTTTGAGACATGTTCTGAGAAGCATACTATAACACTATCACATATTATAACACACTTCTCACATATTATAACACTATATGTTATAGTAAATTTAACCAAACTCATCAAAATCTTCGTTAAAAATTACCGAACTTCTTGGTGTTCCCATATAGTCATAAACACTGTAAATTTCAGACACTTTTCTTAGTGTGTGTATATTTGTGGGTCATATGTAAGAAAAAAAGTAGATTCTTATATTGTTATACTAAATTCGCCGCAAAATATAGAATATATTTTAAAGAGATTGGTATTTTTAAACACAAATCATTACCAGAAAATGTGAATTGCATTCAAATTGAATCTTTTTTCCTTATTCTAAAAATAAATAATTTTTCAGCAGAAATAGAGATAGTTTAGAATAATGCAGTAAATTTATGAAGACCTCGTTGTATTTTGTGAATTTACGACAAATTGATTTTTCTTCAATTACTGTGAATTTAAAGAGACTTCAGTTGAGCTACAAAGCAAATATATATTCGTTATTTAAGGTGGTCATAATAAAGATTGACACATTTTGCCTCTTAAAAAATTAAAAATATTATTTTAAATTTTATTTGCAGCACTTAAATACGTGAGCTAATATTTCAGTAAGAGTATCATTCTAAAATAATACACACAAGTACATCCCCTCCTATATTGTTCCTCCAATTTGTCCGGCCAATCTTTATTGCTTCTCTAACAATCATCTAGAAAACTGTTTCAAACGCTTCATAACAGCTTTTAATATTTCATTATTTTCCATTGCTATGATCAACGCTTGCTGTCTGAACAAATTTAAACAAATAGTTTAGGACTGAAAAGTAACCATGTTGTTTAGAACTATTATTTATTCCGCAAATCAAAGATTTTTTTCTATTTTAAGCAACCGATTTATTATTATAATGAAAAATACGCATCATAGTTTTATTTGAAGCAGACAATCACAAATCTTGTTTATTTAACATACATCTGCGATTTCACATTCAACTTACAGAAATAATAATTTAGGCAATCTATTTACTATTTTTGTAAGATAAGAAAAATAATATCTATTTGGAATATTCAGAATTGTTTAACATATGAAGAGTATGTATCATATATTTTCAATTACAAATTATATAAGCTCACCGGATGAAGAATTAGTCATCCTAGTATGCAAGCACCGATGAATCGTTAGGTTTCGTTAGATGACGCAGTGTTCATGTGATATGCTCAACTGCGTGCACACTGGTTCAATGAGTTCACAGGCAAGTAGCTATCAGTGAGATATTTTCGTTTGAAGCGGAAATTGCGTGTAAATATGGATAAGTGTAAGGATGTGATAGAGTGGCAAAAAGGGTAATTGTGTTAGACCGTGCCCATGGTCATACGGTGAATGAAGTTTCTAGATTTGTTGATGTTTTAATGTGGACTGTTCAACGTGTCTACAAGCAGTAGTGTAATAGACGAGGTCACGAAAGGCGATGTCAGAATTGTGGTCGGAAAAAGATCCTGCATGAAAGGGACCAGAGACGTGTTTCACGACTTGTCAATCAAAATCGCTTCCAAAGCCGACTGGAATCGCTTCAATTAGTATATAAAGGTCCATCCCAACCTGCTAGTGAGAGAACATTGATACGGGAGCTGCATGCAATGGACAATTGAGTCGAACATCTCATAAGAGCTCATTGCTCACACAGGCAGATAAAGCTGCGTGACTTCAGTGGACTAGAAGTCACCGAACGCGGACAGTTGCTGACAAGCGGAATGTATGGTCTGACGAATCACGTTTTTTTTTCAAAAGACGCACGTCGTTGAGTTCAACGAAGAGCAGATGAAGCATTTCATCCTGACTGTGTGCAATGTCAGATTCAAGCCGAAGGAGCATCTGTCTTGTTTTGAGGGCGTTTTTCTTATTATGCATCGAGCCCCTCACTGAGGTGGTCACTAACATGAACTAACATGTTTATTTGAACATTCTGGATTAGATGTTGCCTTTCAGTCAACATCTTCATGAAGAGTGTGCTGTCTATAACCCTATTTTTCAAGATGACAGCAGCTATTCGGGCTGGAAGAATATGTGACTGGTTGTATGAAGTCTCAGACACTCAATTACATCTCTACTGGCCTGCAAAATCACATGACTTCAACCCCATTGAAAATTTTGTGGGACATGTTGGATCAACGGGTAAAACGCCGAAATCATCATCTTCGCAATTTGATGGATTTGTGCGATCAAATACTCAGCGAGTTGCTTAAACTGGATTTGACGTACCCGCAAAACCTTGCGGACTAACTTTCAACTTTCCAACCGAATCCAGGCGGTTATCGAATCCAGAGGCGGTGTTACATGCTATTAAATGATGTTTTTAATGATTTCTCTGTGGGTGATTAATTTCTTGTCCGGTGTACTTATATTCAGTATTCATTCTATAATACTTAGAGGAATATTTTCTTTGTGATTTGCACTTACTTTAACTGAATAATAATAGCTAAAAATAAACTTATTATAACAAATATTTATTTTACACTTGCGTTTAAAGGTTCTATAAACGTGTGCATATTTTAAATGTTTCTGAGTGATTCGAAGTCAGAAGAATAAAAAGAAATTATTAATCTATATAGGCTTTTTCAAAACTCTAAATAAATTATTTTATCCATTGTCATTTATTAAAAAGGTATTTCTGACAAAAATATATGTTTATAAATAGGTTTTGATAAGTATATTAATTAATTTCTTGTTTCATGCCCTGAAAATAAAAGTAGAACCATTCTTGCTCATCATTTTCCAATTTAACTAAAATTGCATTACAATAACGTTAAAAATATTTATTTTCAGAGCCGTATATCTCAATAAGTATTTATTCAAATTGTTTTGAGAGAACAAATAAATTTTGATCATGGATTAAGTTAAACTACTTGCATCTTTTCAACCCTAGGACAAATAATTAAATGCTTTAGACAACAATATTTGGAACAAAATTATTGAAAATATTCAAACAGTTTCGATTTTCAATAAGAGTCTCTTCAAAATTTCAAGAAGATACTCAGTATAAGAGGAATTGTTTGAGCAGTTGAAATTATTTCAATGAGTTGTAAAATGTTGTCTTAAGGCCATTTTTATGTGATAATAAGAAACAATTTATTTACTTTTTCAGCGTTTTTATAATGTAACTCCAAATCAAACAATTATCCAATGCAATTTTTATACTCAATTATGATATATATTACTTTTTGTTATGTTTCCTTTGCATTTTTTGATGTAGCTGTAATTTGGCTGTGTTATTACTCTATCTGTAATTTATTTATTCGAAACATAGCATATAAATAAAAAAGAAAAATCACAAAAGCTTTTTATGAATCATTGCAGATATTTTTAATAGAATAATAACAAGCATAGCTTATGAAGTGCAAAATGGAATAATGCAAACTTTCAATGCATTATCTTTTATAAAGCTAAATATTTTATTTTATACAGATGTAATACTAGACAAGTAATTAGAAATTATAAATATTTAAATATTGCCTCTTCATAGAGAGCTTAATTTAGTATTTATTGAGAATATGAGCACTGATGACTGTTAAATTCAAGTGGCTTTTATTCCAGTCCTCCATTTACAAAACACTCTTCTTAAACTTAGACTTACATGCTGGGCAGCTCCCAGGAGCAGGACACATCGTCCAGAGGTCTATTGTACCCAATCCCTGAATAATGATTAACAAGAAAGCTTTATAGCTGAAATGTAGTTCAGAAAACACCTGACAGGAACGTCTTGCAGTTTCCAGGCCATAATGCAATGTTGCCCTATATGCTCAAATCTTTGAGCAAAATGGAATTCATAATCACGAAGTACAAGTCGTGAAGTCTCCTCCTCAAGAAAGCAACCTCGGTAAAGATAATCAGATTCAATACCCATCATGTATAGGTGTCTTATTATTTTTTATTATTTTATTTAATGATAGTGGGAAAAAAAGGAATTCTAAGGTATACTAACTTTGTACATTATTTCAACGAATAAAATAATTTCAAATGGCAAAATGCAAAATTTGTACCAAATTGGATGAATGGTTCCTGATAAATCCAGTTTTAAAAAACTCGTTTAAAACTCGTATGAACACCGAATTTTTGAAAAACGTTTCTCCGAAGAAAGAAAAAAGTTCTGATCTTCTAATTTAAAACATCGTCTGCAATAATTAATTAGCATATATGAGGTCACTTCTCGAACTATTAAGATTGAGTCCTAGAACGTGAAGATCCGACCATTAGATCAAAAGCTATTCAGGGTGGTCTTTTTTTTTTTGTTTGCGAATTATACCTTTAAAAAATCGCTTGTACAGGTTTGTATTGGTTTGTATAATTTCTTAACACCCAGTTTGTGATTTTTACTTATGCAACAACTGTTTAGGAAATAAATATTGTTAAAAAAAATTATAACGAAGTCTGCATTTCTAAAAAAAGTTCCGAAAATAAAAATCCTCTACCTTTTTTTCAGCATCTCACTTTTCGCAATCGCACGTATATTTCTCTTTGCATAACAACTCCGAGCTTTAACCAAGTTTTCATAGCTCTACGTGATTATTCGGATAAATAGTGCATCTTCCTCCCGCTACTTTTATTACTTTTTGCCGTCTTCCTTCTCATATAAGCAACTCTTGGGATAGTTAGAAACTCGGATTTGATTTGCCATCCACACTTGGTTCGCTTACAGGCTATTCCCATAGGTATATTCACAGCTGCAGGTTGTGTTGCAAATTTCATAATTATTAGCTTTCATCGTTTAATACAACTATATTTGTTTCTCCTTCGCAGTTGCTGCCTTGTTAACAAATTAAGACTAGGTGCAGTCAAAGATAATAGAAGTTGAGTTCTTTAATGAATAATATCTCCGAGCAAGTTATTTTATTTTAGGCGGAAGGATGATAACATTAACAGTTAAATTGTTTTTCTTTTATTCTCTGAGTGCAGTTATTGAATTTCACGATAATTCAATTTGTGTTGGATAAATTGTTAATTCGATACATTGGCATGGGTATTGAATAAGTTATATAATATATTATTCAACATGCTATTTTATCAAATATTATAATAGGACTACATAACGTTGCGCGTTAGTTGCAAAAATGGACAGTAGTAATTTTCTACGTTAGTGAATTGCTTTTTGCGTTGTTCATACTTTACTTTAGAAAACTAATATATTCGGCACAATTTTTAATAATTATTGCCCTGTGGCAATTATAATGCCAGGCATTTAGTTTAGTTTTGCTGTTTTTTTTAGCAAGTTCTACTTATGATATTCAAAACTGTTTAATGTTCTCATTTTGTAATAAAATTCTCATTTTTTGCACGGATAAAAAAAAAATTGATAAAATTTTGAAAGACATTTCTGGTAAAAAATCAATAAATCTGAGTATTAGAACCAAAATATAAGTTTTCAAGCAATTCATTTGGAAATTTTTTCGTTCGTGTGATAGCGCCTTATCATAATGTTTGTTTTCGAAATTACTCTTATTATTACACAGTTAGCTAAAAATACCAAATTAAAAAGTTAATTTTCCCGAATAAATGGTTTTTATGCCATGCTCTAAAGTATCACTATAAAAATATCAAATTTTACCGTATTTAATAAGTTTTATTACATTTACCAAACTTAATCGCATACTTTAAGACCATATTTAATTGTTAACTTTTCGAAAATGATTATTAAAGAGCATCAGTAGAAATTTCCGAGCTTTTTGGTGTTACCATTGAGAAAAAAATACAGCAAATTTTACCCCATTCTAGTAGTTAAAATTAAATTATTCTGGTTATTAAAAATGGTTGTTATTATTATTCCGCTTGTTAAAATTAAATATAAAGCCGAATAGTTTTATATTTAATTTTACCAAAATTATTACCAAAGAATTTCGATAAAAATTCCCCAGCTTTTTGGTTTTCCCATTGAACCAGAAAAATGGTAAAATTTTCCCATATTCGAGTAGTTTTGACTTTAATTTTTTTCGCAGCATGGTTAATACTTAAAGTTGCGCCTCGATAGCGCAGGGAATAGAGAGTTCGCCTTCGAATGAGGTGAATTGTGTTCGAATCTCAGCGATGGGTAGTCAAGTCGTATATATATATATA
>NC_092208.1:20327681-20331641 GCF_043381705.1 Parasteatoda tepidariorum
GGATAAATATATAGCATTAAACGCACCTCGGCTATTTACTGAACTGTCAAAATGCCGCATAGTTTAATTGTTCTAGTTCATTTTTCAAAGTTGACAAGGCTTTCAACCATTTAAAAGTTGAAAGTAAATTTCCGGACAAAAATGCAACTTTGAAGTAACGTTCCTAAACTGGCACAGAGAAATGCTTCAGAGTTTAATTGATACTTTGCTAATTGCCAAAACAGATGCGTTATTCTACGGTATAATCATAGTTGTTTAAGCTCCAACTAAACCATCACCAGTCTGAAAACGCTCGACGAAGTAGAAAGTGATTGAAATTTCTCCTATCGCGCTACAGTGCGGTGCTAACTCTATTAGTTTCCGAAAAGGTTTTGAAACTAAACGATAATTGAATTCAAGAGGACATCAGAGTGCTGTAGCATAACATTTTCCTGCGCAAGTTCTGGAAAGGTAATTTAATAGTTTGGCAAACAAATGTAAATATTCATCATATTCCAGGAACATGAAAGTTCTGATATTGACTTGTCTTTTTTTTTTTTTTTTTNTTTTTTTTTGACATTTTGAAAACGGTAAAACAACAATTTACCCTTTTTTAAAACTCTGATTTTCAATATAAGTAATTTATTTAATCGCTCATTTAATCTATTTTAAGTTGAATACTAAATCAGAAATATAAATGCGCTAAAGTTGAATTTTACTAAATATACAAATATTTACGCTAAGTAATTCCATTTTCAGATCTCTGATTTAAAACACAATATCTCATTGCTTATTTAATCTGTTTTGATTTGAGTACATAATCATAACTACGATTGTGCTAAATTGGAATTTAACAGAACATAATATCTATTCTGTCTGTTGTTAGGGATTTAAATTGAAAGGAAGTAAAAGTAATTATTGATAAAAATAGCACAATTATTTCATCAGGAATCCTGAATTCGATTAAAATTGGGAAAAAATAGTGGATAATTCTAAATTCAATAATTTTTATCGATATATATTGCGGCTAGTTAGTTTTAAAAAACCATTCAATATTCATGCATTTGCTTTTATATAAGTTTTGTTAAAAATTAAAACTGCCAAATAGAATTCAATATAAGATAAATGTTATTACTTGTTCCATTCAGCAAAACCTTACAACATTGCTTAATTTTCGTCTTAAGATGAAAACCGTAAGAGAGTAAAAAATAAACTTATTTATTTTATAAAAATTTTGCTTTTGTAACAGCTTTCCATCTAACAATTTAAAACTTTTCCTATATATTTATGAGTACATTGTTTGCTTTCTATAAATAACTTAGAATAACTTGGCATTAGACTTGAATATGCTTATGAATTGTTTACATGTTGAAAACCGAAACAATAGAAAGTGTAATCCGATAAAGTGTATTAAAAGCCATATCTTTTGTGTACTAAGAGCCATATTCTTCTGGCATTAAATTTCCCTCAGATGTTGAAAAAAAAAACTTAAATCTTTTTGCTACAAAAATATCGAAACAAATTTCTTTACGAGCAAGCATAAAGTGGTTTGATGTGGTACTTGAAAATCATAATAAAAATTTTATTTAACTTATATTAAATAATTTTACTTTTTTAATGTAATATTTATTTTACTTTCTCATATCTTGATAGACAACTACTTTTAATTGTCTTTAGTTTCTGAGATTTCTCTTTAAATAATGAGCTAAATGAGCTATTAAAACAAATTCTTCTTGCAGAAATACTATAATAATAGATCCTATCAAAACTCTTACAAAAATGTAACAATTTTGAAATTATGAAGCACTTTCTTATTTTTAGCCGGCGAAGTCGCTGGCATGCTGTTTCTGTGGTAGGCCTTTCATTTGTCTGCAAAGAGAAATAATGGCTCGGGGTATTTAAATAATCTGACAAAAACTATAATTAATAACTCTCATATTCAATATATAATAATTTCTTAATTTCAATAAATTTTCAATTTTAATAAATTATAATAAATTTTTAATTTTAATAAATTATATAAAATTTTTAATTTTAATAAATTATATAAAATTTTTAATTTTAATAAATTATAATAAATATTTAATTTTAATAAATTATAATAAATTTTTAATTTTAATAAATTATAATAAATTTTTAATTATAATAAATTATAATCAATTTTTAACTTTAATAAATTACAATAAATTTTTAATTTTAAATTTTAAATGAATGGATTAAATATTATCTTCTGTAAGAATTAAATAATAGCTAAATTCTAAGATTATCCATTACTACAAAATGTATTAAAAATTTCAAGTAAATAAATAATTAAAATTTAATTGTAAACTGTAGAAATGTGATTTCAAAACATATGTGTTTTCATAATTGCAAATTTCTCACATTAATAAATCATATTAGTTTACAAAACACTAACTACTCATACTAAATAACTTAAGAAGTAAGTTATAAAAAAATTTATATTTAGATTTTAAGCTAAATTTTATTGATTAATTATTGAAAATTAATTTAAAGTAGGAATGATACTTATCGTTCAATAAGTAAGATAAAATTAATGAGTATAAATTCACTGAACCCAATTATAATGTTATATTTTTTTTAAAAAAAAGCATGCCGACACTATTAAAAGCATTGATGTGCTAAAAGTATAATTATCTCATATAAAATTGGAGATTTCATTGAATTTTCTTTCAAAAAATCATCGATTTTTGAAATTTATTCGTAGTTAGTAAAATAAAATTTTATACAATAATTTCTAAATGTAAACAACGACTCCCTAAGCAGAAAATTAAGGGTTAGCAAGTTTTCAAAATTATAAATAATAAAAATATTTATTTTAAGACTTTAAAATATTAATATTAATTAATGAATAATTAATGAATTTTTTTCAAATGCAAGTTTTTAACTATTGATTACAAATAGTAGCTCAGTGCAAAAATGCCAATTTGATTTTTCATAAAAGCCAAAATATTAAAAAATACAAACGGATCACAGAGCATAATATATACTACAAGGAACAAACTAATTAGAGGTAACAAGTTTTCCAGAATAAAGCTTTAAAGTTCAAGGATTTATAAAGTTAAATGAATAACTCTACTCTCCGCCGATCCTACTAAATTGTGGTTTTAATTACGAGCAGACCTTCGCATCGATTGAATTAAAATAGTAGTCACAAGTTTAATTAAGGCACAAGGATTCGTCCAATCAAGAAGGATGATATTTACGGTTGGGACAATTTGGATTCTTTGATAATGAATAAAATTTTCCCAGTAATTTATTTAATTTATTTATTCGAACCAAGTTTATCGCTTTGTATTAATCTATTTATTGCGACTTGACTTAAAAGCAGCAATAACTTTTCTCTTGTATGCATATTGACATTAGAAACTTTGAATAAAGAAGGGGAAATTGAAACAGGTTTTATTTTTATTAATAGAAGAAGAGTTATAAA
Organism: Parasteatoda tepidariorum; assembly: GCF_043381705.1. Classification (NCBI taxonomy): domain Eukaryota; kingdom Metazoa; phylum Arthropoda; class Arachnida; order Araneae; family Theridiidae; genus Parasteatoda; species Parasteatoda tepidariorum. The sequence goes on from NC_092208.1 coordinate 20,331,112, forward strand.
TAGATTTTTGTTTTCGATAATTCGTGACAGTGACTTAATGAGTTTACATTAGTATTGAAATAAAAAGTTAGCAGTTACATTGTTCGTTAAAAAAAGAATAAAACATTTTATTCTCGCTTTTATAAAGATTAACTCATCTATCTAATTTAACTATGATTCGATTAATATGATAAGAAAAATAAGTTTGAGCAATTAAAGATATTTTAAAAGTTAGGAAATATGTAATGCCAATTGAAGCATCACACACATCACACGCACGCACACACACACACACATCATATATATATGGGTCATTCTCACAAAAACAGTCATTTTCATGTCCCCAGTATATTTTATGTTTGTTTTACAGCTTTCGAAGAAAAAAAATTCAGGGAAAGTGTCCTTCAGAATGCAAGCTAACAAAAGAATAAAAATAAAATTATAAATTTTTATTTTTCATTTATTTTAGGTAATTAAAATATACCAATATGTCATTCCCTCACTTGTCCCCACTGCTGATTTAAAAAAAGAAAAAAATTGTTTCTGAAATA
>NC_092208.1:20332856-20347082 GCF_043381705.1 Parasteatoda tepidariorum
CATACCTGCCAACTCTTCCGGATTTTCCGGAAGATTTTATTTTCATATTTAAAGTGGTAGTAATTATATACTATTTTTTTCTTTTATAATCTTAATTTTTAAATGATATTGATCACCACTATTCTTAGAAAAATTAAGCACATATATTAATATGCGTTACTGTCATGGTTGTCAACTTAAGTTTTCTCGAATTCCACGTATTTGTTTGCTTAAAATTTAAGTTTTAATTCCATTTTAATACCACTGGGAAAAATAATAATGGAAGGGATTAAAAGTTGGCAGGTATGCTATTAAAATGAGATCTTACATGCATTAAATATAAGTGCACGTGAATTATTTTTAAATCAGAGTATAATTTTCATAACAAGAGAACTCTCCTACCTCTTTTTATATTTAGACCTATTTATACAAGAAAAAGTAAATTGTACTTTCAATCTGCATCAAATCTTAAGGGGCAAAGGGGAAGACAATCGAAGATGTAATATCTTTTTCAAAAAGGAGCATAAAATAGTTTTTTTTTAAAAAATAGTTTATAATTAATAGTAATTATAAACTATTATAATTAATAGTTTAAATAATAGTGTTAATTTTCATTTTTTTAATGTAATATATAATATTTGAAGAGAGCTAACTGGAAAATCAACAATTTAAAAGGAAATGAATTTCTTAAAAATATTTTTAAATAACTGTAATTTTGCATTATTTTGTGTAAATGAATGTAATAAAACCTGAATTTGAAGGTATAAAAATAACTGTTGAAATGACATAATCAAATTTTATTAATACTTCTATATTAAGAAATTACATACTAAACATAGTAACCATCACATACTAAACATAAAAACGCACACTGAATTCATAAATTATAAAATTATATTTAAAACTAAAATATGAAAATAGTTGCATTTCTAAAAGAGTTAATGTGAAAAACTTGAACTTTCTGACACTATATTAAATATAATTTGTTTGAATAAAAGCGATTTTTGTAATACATCTTATCATTTGAATCGGTCTTTTTTAATTTCTTTCATTTCATCCAATTTCTTCAGGTTCATGTTTTTTCCAGTCCGATGTTCTAGAAGAAATAGGTTTCTTCTGGACGAAATGCCAACCCTGTTTTTTACGGAACAAAATTAGTAATCAATAGAAACAATTATTAAGAAATACATAAACTAGGAAACATTTGATTTCGACCCTCTAAACGTTTTTAGTTTTTTTTTTTCAAATGTTCAACTGATTGAATGTTTCGAAGACTGATCACCTGTCACAAAAACAATAACTTAATGTAAATATAATTAAATTGAAACAATTGCATATACATATTTTGAATTTGGTAATAAAACAATGTAAATTTGAAAGTTAAAAAAAAACGAGAAAATATGGCGAAAATATAAAGATTTTTTAAAAGAAAGGAAGAAAAAACTATTAAAGTAAAATATTTTTAAAAAATATTTCTTTTTTTTAAAAAAGGATATAATCTCATCATCAGCTCACACGATTATATCCGCAAAAAAGAGTGCTTTCTAATATTGTATCAATATAGCCAAAGCAAAATATATATATATATATATATATCAGTTTTTTTTAAGTTTCTTTAATAAGAACACATCGAAATAGAATGTCGATAAAGGGAATTTTAAAATAATAAATAACGGTTAAAAGCCTACCGTTGACTCTTTTGGTCTACTTGACTTCTTTTTTGTCAAATAGGGATAAATTATGTAAAGAATGGTAAAGTGTTAAATGAATCAATTCTCATAAGAGAATGATCTTAGCTACAACTGTTTTGTGTTTATGGACAATGCACGAAAGATAACTAACCACACTGTATAACTTTTTATCTGATGATCAGATCTTAACGTTCTGGGACTCAATCTTAATGCATCGATAGGGTGAATATACTAATTAAGTATAATAATTAAATAGTGCAGACGATATCTTAAGTTACAAAATCAATCACAAAAAAACTTTTTCTCTGAACAAACACTTATTTTGTTTCGACCGATTCGAATTAATGACTCTCAAAATACGGTCCTAATAGTTAGGATGAATTATACTTTTGGGTTAGGATGAGCAGTTCAAAGGTTTTTAACCCTTATTGCTAATTTTATTTTGCGCGTTTTTTGCCATATCTTGAGAGTATTTAAAGTGAAATGAAGATTTTTTGACACCTTATTATAAAATTCAATTATTCAAAGATGATTACGTGCAAAAAGTAGTTTTAGTGAATATTTATTATTTTTCATTATTTTATTTGATAATAGTCAAAAAATATTTGAATTGTAAGGTATAGAATTTTTTACATAATTTCAAGGAAAGTTATTTTGCAATACAAAATGCAAAATCTGTAAAATAGTTCCTGATATTTTAAACAGTCGTATTTTTAAAATTCCATAATCTTAAAATATTGTTTGCACTATATAAGTGACACATTTGAGGTCACCTCTTCGATTCATTAAGATTGAGTCTTAGAACGAGAAGATCTGAGAATTAGATTAAAAGTTATACAGGCTAGTTTTTTTTTTGCTCACTGTAAACATTGTACATAACTGCTATGGCATAACAATATTTTCTGAGATGTGAAAATCCCAAAAACAATAGACAGTAGCGATACCTATAATCATGTTATTATTATTGTAAAAGCACATTAGTAGTACATATTGAAAGCATGGAATAATAATGATTAAAATGTAGTAAAATTAAATTGACACAAAGACTAAAATATAATATAAATTGGAAAAGTATATTTTTACTAAAATTTGACTCTTTCACATATTACTTAATTAAGTTTCTACGACACTTTATTGTGTTATTGATAATCGAATATTTAAATTTAAGAAATGCATCAACTTCTGCAGTAACATTTCTAAACATGAATTTTCAACATTATATGTTTCTATACTCATTATAGTCCGCTTTTAACATGGGTTTACTTTAGAACTTTAGAACCACTGTTGCTAATTCGATTCATTTTTGGGTTTGGAGCTACTAATATTAAGATCCAAAACCTTATATTTTTAAATCCACCTAAGATGAACTTCTGGATCAAGTATTGGAACCAAGTAGCTTTTGTGGATGATTTTTTGTTGGAAAGAGCACAATCCATCCCATCCGCTAAAGCCTACCACGGTTATCACGATAGCAAGTAATTTTTAATCCATGATCCGTCAACCAATGAGAAGAATTCACGTCAAATCAACTAGACATTACTGTTATTTCAACCACGAATCTATCATTGAGACGCTAGAGCTCTATTTCTAATGCTATCATCGCTCTTTTACATGTGTTTTTGTTAAATAAACTGCGCATTGAGCATGGGCTATGATGCGTCAATCCACTGAGTTTTGTTCTTTATAAATGTTCTTTTGGAACTTTGTGGTACAATTTTTCATGGATGTTCTTTTACATTATACGTATGGCGTATAGACCAAGCTTGAGTGACATCAAGTAGAAATGACCAGTGGAGATGCCATAGACCACAATGTAGATAAAGCTTCAATGTAAGCTTATTGTGGTTATGATTTCTGCAAGTCAAAAGATTAATCATTCTATTTTTTTTTATTTCTTACTTTCTCAGAACAACAGAACTATAGTGGACTAAGGTTAGATATAATTACCTGATCTAAAAGGATTGACACTGAAAATTTTGAATGAATACATCTAATGAGTTTAATGAAACACTGAAATAACACGATAAAAGATTTGCGAAGATTTCGAGCAGTACCAGCCCTTTTATAAACGTTGTGAAAATGAGTGGTATTACATGGGAACCTAACATAGGTTCCAGATTTCCTCAAACATATTGGGCCTGTATTAAATTTGTAATTTCAGATCCTTTTATATTAATATGTTCTAAGCTGATATCTGCATAATTATGTCACATATAGTGTATGAAATTATCTGTTATTTGCATTTAATAACCAGCTTTAGTTTCAAATTCCGATACTGATAATAGATTACTGATATATTCTGCTACATGCACCACTTATTTACAACACAAAAAAACTAAACTAATTTAGCTGTATAGAAACAATTACTTTCATATTTAAAAATCAGGTTTCCTACTTTTTCAAATGAATATATAAGACGTTAATTACTACGAATTACTCTTAAATAAACTACTACGAATGAACTATATATCTTGGATATTATTTCCTTTTTTAAATTAATATAAATTAATTATTAAATTAAATATTAATTAAATTTCATGAAATATTAAACAGTAACCCTCTAATTTTCCCCCCATCCATATTAGTCGATATTCAACATATTTTATTCTCCGAAATTATGTCATAATCTGATCTCTCATAAAATGGCATCCAATTATTCTCAATTTTTTTAAAATTTGCTTCGAAATGCGTCACTTATTTAATAAAAAATCAGGATAAAATAACGGAACAAATTCCTGGAAATTTGTCATTTAAGAATTGCAGATAAATAAGAAAGATTATTATTTCTTTAAATGCATCAACTTAATTGATGTTACAGAGAGGCAAAGAACTACTGCATCTTTTTAGTTATGGCGCAGACACAATTGCTGTAAAAACGTTCATATTGTGTTACGTTTTAATGATGTATCTTTCTCACTGTCTGACGTTTGAATGAAGAATAAAAAAAGAGAATTTTTCAGGAGCAAATTGGGTTTTTTGTTGGCTTTGGTTCAAGATGGGATAAGAATTTAATGCTGATGCTGCAAGATGTTTTATTTCTCTCCGCTTCTTCATAGCTTATCCAATTTTTAATTTTCTTTTATTTATCTATTTATTTATTTTTTTTATTTTAAATCGTCTTCAGCTTGAATTTACCAGGTTATTTATTGATAAATCGAAGTAGTCGTTTTTCTTGTCTCAATTTTCACGAACCTTTTTTTCGCATAATTAATCAATATTTCTCGAATATTATTTATCTTACATGTTTGTGCTATATATGATGCGTAGATCGTTAATTAAACCATCAGTATTATTACATTTAAAAAAATAAAAGGAAATGTTAATTTTTTTTCCTTACTTGGTTTCGATCTTTAAAATATAGAATTATACAGTTATTGATTAATCGTTAATTTCGCGATGTTATAAGCATGACTATATTGGTAATTACAAAATATCGTCTTTTCATATTGTTGAGTCTTATTATTTTTTTTAATAGCTAGAAAAATAATTCAAGGTATTTTTTAAGTTACTACACTTAAAATCTATATTTAATTTCCTAATATGTATTTTGAATACAGATAACGAAAAAAAGTATGTTATTCATGTCCCAATAAGAAAAGTACACTCAAAATAAAATATAACTGAAAAATATAAATTTCTGTAAATTTAAATAAAAGAAATTCACTTTAAATATGGGAAAAAACTGAATTTCAAATTTTAAAATTTTGCTTACATTAAAAGATTAAAAAAGAAAGAAGTATTACCTTAATAATTTTGAAGTTTATAGAATAGTTTATATTTAAAAAATTAGGTTTTGATTTTTTTTAAAATCATCTTAAATTATGGAGCTATATGTAGATAATTAATATACAGTACTTAGGCGTTTTTAGAAACACAATAGTTTCCCTACCAAAGCATTGCTATAAAACAATTGAAGAAAAACAGTACTGTATCGGACAAAATTGCTCCAGATAATTTCTAAAATAGGGCACAAAATTTCTATGCTACAGCATTTTTTATCAATTAACAAGAATACTAAGATAATTAGCAATTATTCTACAATTCATTAAAAAAATATTCGATAAAACGAGAGTTAAAAATAATTGTCATGTCCCTTTCAAAAAATACGATGTGTTTGAAGTTGTTTTGCTACTGAGACGTAAAAAAATACACCTGAGGTAGAAAATGAGGTAATGCTTCATACCAAATATAACACCTCATTAATAAACCTCAATTTTAACCTGATTTATGCTTATCAACCAATCTCATATATAGCTCGTCAGTACTTATATTAGAAATAAGGTGAAATTATTCACATCTGAAATGTGCTAATTTGATTGCAGTGTAGAAAAATAAATATGTATACACATCAAAAACAATCTCTTAACGCTGATTGCTCTGAGGTCGATTTCCATTCTACAGCAAATGTGAATAAAACAGCCTCATGCATCTTGATTATAACTGTTAGAAGGTCAATTTAAGTTTCTTTTTTTTGTCAAGTACAAATAAATCTCAAATCAGTATTGAAACATAAAACCTTAAATTTTTTACTTTAAAAAGCAAATTTATAATTTACATTGAAACATCCTACATAATACATTTTACATTAACATCATATAATATATGTAACATCATATAATAATGTATGGGGATGTAAATACATTTTACATCCCCATACATTGTTTGCTTACAATTTCGTTGCATTTAAATTTGAAAATGGTTTAAAATTTCTAAAATAAAAATTTTATATTTTTTCTTTTATTATTTGTACTTTTTTCTTTTATTTCTTCCTTATTTCCTTGATTTCCTTTTTCTTTTATTGAATATTTTTTCGTTTTATTTCATCTTACAATACTAATTTTTGCCACATTATAAAGACGAATTAGAAATGAAGTTGTTTTTATTTATTTTTTTTTTATATTTACAGGTCTTTTCGGATTAAAAAGTAAGAGTTTTAGAATTACGCCCTTTACATTTGAATTCCAAGCAAAAAAAAAAGAAAAAAANTTTTTTTTTTTTTTTTTTTTTTTTTTTTTTTTTTTTTTTTTTTTTTTTTTTTTTTATATATATTTACAGGTCTTTTCGCATGAAAAATTAAGAGTTTTAGAATTACGCCCTTTACATTTGAATTCCAAGTAAAAAAAAAAGAAAAAAAAAAGAAGAATGATGTAATAATGGTGGGTATGCTTGTAAATAATATGTCTTTACTACCTGAAAGTTGCTTTAAAAATAAGATTGGAATTCGATTCCCAAAGCCAAACTTTATCACAGAAAATGAGTTATTTTCTTAATATAAAAAAATATCTATGCATAGATTAAATTTATTAAATATCTATTGCCTGACGAAAAAATAACAGAAAACCGCAGAAACCTTAATCTATATCCTGTAGTTCAGAATTCCCCTTCACTACCTGACCTTTTCTTTCAAACTTGATTGACTTGTTTATTCTTGAATAAAATGGGTAAATCCTCTTTCAGACGTATCAACGTCAAACATTAAAATAATCATTTGGCAAGCCTCTTTTTTTTGTCGAAATAGATTTAACAATGTGCGTTACTTGAGTAAAGTCTTTTTTATACCCAATTTTTTTTTTACCCTTTGTGGTGATAAATACCAACTACAAATGAGTTAACAATGTCTCAAAGAAATGTGTGAAAGAGATTTTGAAGAACAATCCATTAGGAAAGAATGCAACAAGAGATTGACACGTGACCTCCTTCAAGGTCAAACATTCCAAATGTTCTGCCAGCTTTAAAGTTGCAAATTTAATTTCATAAAAAGACAAACTGTTTACTGCTTAAAGATTTACATCCATAAAAAATGTGGTTAGTCCTTTTCTATGGTGTATAAATACAATGGCCATGAATAAAAGCACCATAATTGAATCCATCATTTTTTTTTAATTATTTTTTTTTCTGTGTCATTCAAAAGCAAGTAATAATTATTTGTGTTTAGCAACTTCAAATCATACCGAAGTGTGTTTTTCCGCAATTAAAAATGATTGATTGCAATTTTTTATTTATTTCGTATAAAGCATTTCAATAAAATGATGTAAGTTATTTCTCCTCTGATTTAAGACTTGAGTGTATTTTTTCCTGCAAGTAAAAGCAGTAATGGTTGCACATTTAATTTACTTCATAAATGTTTTATTGCATGTTTAATATTTCTAAAAGTAGTGAAATTGAACAAAAGCTTTACTTTGTTAAGTATTTTTACCTTCATCTTTATTGATGGTTAGGTCTTCAGTATTTGATTCTCGAGTAAAAAAATTAGCGAAGCACAAATTAAAAATTATCTTATCAAGATTTTTTTTCCATCTAATTTCGAGTTTAAATTCTCTTCACTTACATCATTATTAACTTAGTTTCCACTATTATTTTTAACTCAAACTACGAGTTTAAAACAAAAATTATTTCAATTTTATGATTTTCTTTTAAGTTATAGTAGCACTTATCACAAAAAGATACACTTAAAACGTTAATTCGCTATGTTGAAAATTATTATTCATGATTTTAACATTAAAGTCTTTCGTTCTACTGCGCAGGTCTATGCAAAACAGGGTTGGATTTCCAAAAATATAAATTACCTCATAAAGCAAAATACAAATAGACAATTATTTTATGAAGTAAAGTTCTAGTTCCGGATTTTTTTTCTTTGTTATTTTAAAAAGTTTATTCTTTTCAATATTTTATTAATTACATTTACATTTTTGCAATAGACTTTTTTAATATATATTGAGGCATTTAAAAGTCGCAGTTAACGGTGATAGTCATTTAGAGTAAAATCTTGATTTTATTGCCTATTCGAAAAAACAACTTCTATTGTGAGAGAAAATAAAGGAAAATAACGAATATTCTGAACTAATTTTGTACTCACTACCAGATTTTAACGTATTGATACTCAACGGTTTGGGATCTAACGCTAAATATGCTAATTGATTACCGCAAACGATATTTGAGTTTACAAAATCAGACACAAAAACGTTCTTTCTCCTAATGAACATACTTTTTTTTGATTTCAGAATCTTAACTCTTTACACTTTGTCATATGTCTCGTTTCACAGAAGGTAGCCTTATTTGTCTTGAAATCATATTTATAAAATTTACATTCTCAAGAACTAATTAACCGATTTCCTTCAAGTTTTGGATTTTTTAATTTAAACAATGAAGAATAAAATAGGGCAACGTTTTGTTTATTTTTTTATATTTTTATTATTAAACAAATAAAAAAACGAATCACTTATCATAAAAATCTTCATGCTAGTTATTTACTGCATTAGTTCCGGAGATATGGTAAAATTTACAAGGAGTCCGAAAAAAAACTGTTAAGGCCGTAATTTTCATACTGCGTACGAAGAAAAAAAATTGATTAAGTCATTGAACTGTATGATAATAATATGTAAAAAAATACAATTTAATCATATTTACAATTCTTTACTTCATAGAGTTAGCCATATTAAATCAGAATTTAGACATAAATATAAGTTAGGATTCAGATCGAGATTATTTTGATAAAATTTTATATTAATTATTTAATTAATTAATATGGAGAATTCAAGCAAAATTCATAATCAAAGACTACGCATAATACCTTAAAATAGAAAATTATAAAGTGCTTATTATAAAAAGTTTTAAAAAAGTAATAAATTATTACATTGGCCATAATATAATTAAATATTTTAACATTTGTAGTATTAGTTATATAACAAGCAATTTTTTAAAGCGTTTAATTTTTTTGGTTTGATTAAATGTCATTTATGCAATGAACTAATCAGTACTTTGTAAACGAATACCATATATGTTACAAAATTTCATTAAATAGATTCCTTTTTTAATAATAACTGATATTCAAAGTTAAAAATATTTATTGTATAATGAACAAAGTAAATATTTAATTACAAAATGTAGCTTCGTTCGCCCTTCACAATTTTGAACTTTTGCTTACTATAGTATATTTCTTTAAATTTTCCAAAGATGCATTTATTGTTTCTAGAAACAAAAAACATTTTAAAATGTTAATTAAGATCAATTACATGTTTAATAAAATAAATTCTACGTTTCTTTCAAATGAAATACAGTCACAATATAAACTTGCAGCTGTATTGCATTTAATTAATTCATTACGTAATTTTTTATCATATGTTAGAGAGTAAATTACGCTTTCGTATTTACTGAAATACATTAATTAATTATATAACTTACTTAATGTTTTAACAAAAATTACTTTATCCTTCTAAACAATAATCATACCGGAAATAAATATGTCAACTGCTTATGTTGTACCTTAATGATATTTAAAATTAATAAGTGATGCGAAAATAAAATGTATGAATCATGACATTCGATATCTAGATGGGTTTTTTATCATTAGTGAAAGGAATTGACAAAGCAAGCATTTAAAACATTGACTGGTGCCTTTTCGGAAACGCGAATAAATGATAAATGATAAAAATTTTGCCTTTAATCATCTCCGACCACATAATGATGCATGAAACAAAACGCGATGATACAAAAATGGTTCTAAGGAAAATAGCACAAGAGAAGAAAAAAATTCGAAGCACCTTCGCAAAATTAATCTGTAATTAGCTCCGCTACGAATCCAAATTTATTCTCGGTTGCGTCGTAAAACAAATAAAAAAATTTACATGGAAAATCAATTTACGTCTGAGTCTTTTGAAAAAGGAGGAAACGAAATCAGCCGTGAAGTTATATTTACGGCGCGCATGGGAAAAATAAAGGCCCAGGTCTTAGTCTCCATTTCCCTTTATCCTTGAGTTGGAGGAAATAGCAAACCGTAAAAATAAATTTCGTTCTTTTATTTGTTTATTAGTGTGCTTCTGATAAGCAATTTTGGCGCTTCTAATGATTTGTTGTTTGAGAATTCACCAATTCCAACTAATAAAATGAAGAGAAAGACCAAAAAGTAAAATGCGAACGCGATTCGCGCAAAATAAAGTTTGCTTGAATTATTGAAAAAGGTTATCGAAGTTGACATTGTTTATTTTACAAAAGCTAGATATATGAATGGTAATGAATCTAGCAGGTGTTAAATACCTGTAATTCCAGAAATAATTCATTAAAAGGCTATGAATTGTGAATATTTTGCAGTTGGAAATGACTCTGGAGAGTTGGAGAGAGCTCAAACAATTAGAAGAATGGATATTTGAATATTACATTTGGATTTGTAAACTAGAATGATACTAAGACGTTTTCTTCTTTCAAAAAGGAAAAATATTCATTTTTAAAAGAAAGGGTGACTCTAAGGTAGTTAATTATTCATTGTATGACTTGTATGTTTCAACAGGGAAATTATTTTTAATGAATAAAAAAAGAAGCTTGGATTAAATTTATTGAATTATTTATTCTCGAAAAAGGCAAAACGGATTTTAAGCGAAAAAAAAAGATTATGCTAATGTTTATAAATGTTTCATTTTAATACAGATAAAACGAATAATTTAAAGCGAATAATATGTCTGAAAATAAGTTTTGAGTTAATAGAGTATGGGAAAAAGTGGTTTAGGATTAACATTAACTCCATAAAGGGACACATAAATATATTTATGTCTTATTTTAAAGGAGTCTTTATTAAAATTTAAACAGAACTTTCTTACCTAAAGAATTATACTTTTGGAAAATTTAAAATTTTTCATTCCATATCCACGCATTTTATGCAAACTATGCTTACAGTTCAATTTTTTGTATCGAAAGTTCTCTTTGCTCTTTATAATTTTCCAAATTCTATTTTAAGTCAGCTTTAATCACATCAAACTCAAAAGTGAAATATTTTTATGATGCATATCCTTCAAAAGCTAATTTCATCAAAAGTATTATTTGTAGAACTGTCGACGTATTATTTTTCGACAGCGTTGATACATAGTATGGAAAAAAATAGTTAATATTCCAATTTTCTGCCAGTGTAGAACTGTTGGAATGAACTGTTTGGAAGTAGAATCTGCTGGAAAAAGGCCAAAAAGTAATGAAAAGAAATCAAATAGTAATAAGAAATAATTTCAGTTCTCGTAATAAATATTTATTTCAGAGAATATAAATTAATGGAACATTATAATTAATTAAAAGAAATCATTTTTTAATGAGTAGATAGAATACTACGGTAAACCCATTTTGTTGCCGATGATTTCTGCAGTTGAGTTTAAAAATATTTCTTATATGAGGCTATTGTCAATGTCTTAAAATGGATGATTAAAAGAAGCATTTTTTTCTTGTTGTCTCTAATATGGAATCTCGTATTTGCTTATAATACCCATAAACTGAAATAGTGAAAATCATATAATTTTTACGACATGAAGCTACAATTGTTTCTTTTTTTTTTAGAAATAAAAGTTCGAGTAAGTTTACCTTACTGTATAGTAATTACATTTCTTCTAAAAAAAAAACAGCAAAATTTTGGTTAATAAAACAAAAATATTGGTCATTTAAAGCATTCAATCTGTAATTTTTTTGTTCATATGCTAGTGGTGTACCAGAAATTTAGGGTTTCAAAGTTGTAGTTCTTATTACCACATGTTTAGTAAAAAATAATAAAAAAAAATTTAAAGTAAATTTAGCGAATAAAGGATTTTTATGCAATGTTTTAAAATATCAATATTACCATATGTCACATTTTATCACATTTTTAAAATTATATATTACCAAAGCTGTTCGGTGAAAACAGAGTTTTTTTTTTTTTTTTTGGTGTTTCCATAGAGCCAGAAACACTGTAAATTTTATCATGTTCTGGTAGTTGTGACCATGCTATTTCTTCTTAGTGTGTAGTAATATAATTGATAATTAATATATTATGTGAGTTTTTTGTTTATTAATTGTTTGGAAGAGAATCTATATTTTTGGGTTTTCAAAAAAAAGCTTAATGACTTTTTTTTTTAATTGCACAATTCTTTTCCCCTTCCAAAAAAACTTTATAACTTTCTTTTTAATTGAACAATTCTTTTAACTTCCAAAAAAATACGACTGAAAGTCGACATTATTTTCAACCTCCCAAGACTTTATGTCTTTTGCTTTAGCCGTAAAAATAACTTAGATGCATTTAATTAAAAAAAAAAAAAGAAAACGTATCACTTATTGAATTTTACAAAAAAAATAAGAAATTTCAAGATAAATGTAATATGGTAAAAAAGGAATTACCGTGAATGTGCTTTTAAGTGACGCATTAGAAAACTATTATATTTAAAAAAAACAATAAAAAGACAAGCTTTTCTGAAACTTGTGATTAAAGAGCTATGAAATTTCTAACCTCGGAATATCATTAAATGGAAATATTTCTGCATCTGAAAAATAAATTAATAGATACAAAATCAGCAGCTTTAAAAAAGAGTACATAAGTTAAAAGAAAGAGTTTCACTATCCAATAACATTTTAATAACCTCTGGAATGTTCTAACCATGGAGTACTGAACAATTTCTCCCACAACAGTTCTGCAGAAAATTACTATTATAAAAGCGAGACTAGGACTTAGCGCAGTATTTGGAGGTACTTGTCAGTTATATCGCTTGATATAAAACAGAAAATCCATAAAAAAAATAAGGGGTTGACATCTTTTTTGGTTCGTCTTAGAGATTCAATATTATCAGGTTCTTTTCAAGAAAATAAATTCCCGCTGTCAAGCGCTTTAATTACGAAGGAATATTGCGAATTGTTTGTCTTGATGTGACGGTTGTAACAGTAATAAAGTTTTATGCACCAGGCTTTTACAGTCTCGTCATTCCAGAGAGTGCAAGCAGGTAATCTTTATGACTTCAATTCCTTTAGTGTATTGAGATGAAATACTTCTTTAATGTCCCTATTCCAAAAAGGCCTCTTCATTTTAAGATGAGCGGGAAAAACAATTAATGTACCTCTTTGTTTGAAGGTTTCACTCGAAGTGCGGACATATAAATTTAGAAGTGCATATATATAGATTGATAGATAAATATATATTCACATTTAAGGTCTGGATAAATATATACTGAAATAAGGAATATTATATCGACCATTGTATTAAAAAAAAGGAATATATTGAATCAGTGTCTTCCCAATTAGGTTTAAAATTTACAAATCAACTTACGGTATGAAGTGCAGACATTAAGTGCATCATCTGTAAAATCCATTTTAATCGTAAAATGCCATACAGTAATTGTTACAGTAATACTTATTTAATAAGAGTTTTTGCTGTAATTATTACGGTGAAAACTACTGTATATCAGATTTTTAGTCCTGTAGCATGTTCTAGTAAAAATGGAATTTAGGGAAAAAAGTACCGGCAACTTGATAGCTGGTACGTTTGATAGTAATCTGATTTGAAAAGTTTTCCAAAATAGATCAGTCAAGGGCTAAATCCAGGATCCAAATTTATTTCAACAAACATTAAAATAAGCAAAATATACTCTTATGTCCAGCAAAAGTCCATTTCAATTGAAATTCATTATTTCTCATAATTAAAAAACAATTCAGTTCGATTTTGCCAAATATGTTTATATGAGAATTCAATATTTCTTTTATTAAACTTTTTTTATACCTGAAATATGTTGTTAATAAGCATTTTAATATATATATATATATATAAATATCAATATTACCATAT